>NC_137455.1:147643613-147839898 GCF_964235325.1 Thermobia domestica | reverse complement strand
CTGTTGCATAATTTACAAATTTTCCATAAAATGATTTTAAATTTGGGTTGATATAATGCAATATCTAATTGTGATTTTCTTTAAGATTTATTTCTCCGTTCTCTATAATTGATTTTTTGTAATTTTGGAGATTCCTTTTGTCTACATTTGAAATATTTCTTATTCTTTATTTTCATGATATTTTTATTATCTTTCTATTTTTGCTTATTTTGAAAGAAGATTTATATTTACTTCGTTTTCTTTCAGACTTATCATAATTTTCTATGTTCCATTTGATTATTTGCTTCGTTTATTGTTTGTCGAATTACTCATGATTTATTTTTGCTACAACTCTCTCATACATCATTCTATAAGTCTGACTGACATTCCTTTTTCGTCTTTCGAGCTACATTTTTCTCCTAATGATACTCGAATGCAGTTTTTTCCCCTGGTTAAACATTCTTTTCTCAAGTACTTTTCATTCTCGTATAGTGTACACGTTTGAATAATAGTAGCGTGCAATATGATTTAATGAACACATTTCAAAGAATTTGAAACTGGTAAAAGTTTAACGCAGTGTCTCAATAGATGTGATATACTTTTCTGTTTGCTAGTAGTTTTCTTCTTACTTCTGGACTAACTTTAATTATAACGTAGCATCTGACTTTCTCCCTTGATCCTGCTCTGAAGATAACTTTTAACATTAACCTTGCTTCTTTGTATAGTTTTCCGGAAAGTTCTGCTTTGCGACATCTTTTTTTAATTTTTTTAAATATTTTTTCTTCTATATATTCTTTCCTTTTGTTGTTCTAGGATATTTTTTCCTCGTATCTTCTCATTATTTGTAATTTTCTTAATTTCTTCTGTTGTTGCTGCTTCCGAAATTATTACCTTCTTTTTTATTTTCATTAATGTTACTTTTAATTTAGTTTGTCTTCAGTTGGATTTATTGCTTCAGCTGTTTTGAACTTTCTTCAGTGTTTCTCCTTTTGGCTTTATGATTGTTACTGTTTATAGCTTTTGTTTAATTTGTTCCACTTTATTTGTTTTCTGTGCTTTTGTTGTTTCCAACATGAAGGCATAATTTTTTTGTTTGCAATGCGTTAGTGTTCACAGAGCTAATTTCTCGTTATCTTCTTTACAATCATTTCTCAGTTGGGAGATCGTACTTCAGTTCATCGTTTTCTTCCTTCAATTGTTTCCTCTGTTCTCCTGTTTTTTCATCGTGTTACTTTGATTAAAGGGTGTATCCTAAAAGAGGAGAAGGTTTAAAATTTAAGCCAAAACTATTATTTGTTTATATCATTTGTATTTTCATTGAGATATCTATCCTAAGACAGTGATACGCAAACTTTTGCTCTCGCGGCACACCATAAATTATTTATGACTCAATAAGGCACACCAAAATTTAATTTCGCTAATGTAATGTTGATATTGGTGCTGCTAATGCAAACATGTACTATAGTTATTATATATATATATATATATATATATATATATATATATATATATATATATATATATATATATATATAATATTATTATTACTATTAAACAGAAATATACTTCTGAATTTATTAATCATTTGTGATCTTCAATTCACTGTAGATGGAGAGTGAATTGACCTTCTATTAGACTTACTATTAAAATAAGTAATTGCATTTACACCGTAATGAATGAAAATGAAACAAAATTTCTTTTTATAGAATATAATTATGAAAATATCGCCCATGGCTTTCACCTTGTACTGACATTTCACTGTACCGTGGCACACCGGTTGCGGATCACTGTCCTAAAAGAGAAAATTAAGGTTAAAAACTTGCTACAAACCTGTCCCTGTGCGAAGAACGGGCATTTCAGCAAGTTATTATCATAAAATGTGTCTTTTCCAGACCGTAAATCCAGATAGGTGTTCAACTAGGAAATGGAGAAGTAGGGTAATGACTTTCAATGTCATTGTTTCCATGTTTACTGATAATGAAATTACATAGCTTATAACTAAAATAATCCCCTCACAATATTACCATCAAAATTTATATATCGGCCCTGTAAGAGAACGCGAGGCTACTTTGAGAACCCAGTCTACGCCTTTTGTTATATGAAGTTATAATTTAAAATTATATTACAATGAAAACGCTGTATGAATCTATCTTTTTTAAAATATTAAAAGTTACCTTAAACATTTAAATTAACTTTTCTTTTTTTCTTTTAGAAATAACTTGCCGTAGGAACAAAATAGGAAAAAATATTTTCATAATATTCGCCCACTTTAGCTCGTTCAGTTACAAGCTTCAAATAATAAGTTACGTGCTTTCTTCAAAATTGAGAGAATTACATTTTGAGTATTTTTACTTATGTTTGTCAACCATTTCCTAAAGTTAAATATTATAGTTCAAGATCACCAATGTGCACGAAAATAATTACAGTTTTCATTTCAAAATGCCAAGGAAAGATTAACAGACAGAGGGTCATGCGATACATAGTTTCGAAAACAAGTTCATAAAACTAAGAAAAATAAAATACATCAATTATAATAGTTTTCATATTTACCAACTTTGCTGGTTATCACTGAACAAAAAATACGTTTATTAAATTATAAAAGGGTGTAAGAAGTGTCAAGCACTTGGGTCTAAGCAACAAAAATTAAGCCCCCACAATCCCAAGCACAACTATCTACTTTGGCTTCATCAAATACTCAGATCAGATTGAAAAGGAACAAATGGATGTAATATATTTGGACTTTGCTAAGGCTTTTGACAAAATAAATCATGAAATATTAATCAAAAAACTTATAACATTCGGATTATCCAAAAATTTAATTATGTTGTTTCTATCTTATTTACATAATAGAAATCAATATGTAGAGTTTCAACAAGAAATTTCTTATCAGTTTGTAAGTTCATCTGGTTTTACGCAAGGTTCCAATCTTGGTCCTTTGTTGTTTTTAATTCTAATTAACGATTTGCCTGAGGTTGTAGAAAATTCCAATTGTTTGTTATTTGCCGATGATGTAAAGATTTATAAATCAGTTACAGTTGAAGAAGATAGCAAAATTTTACAAGAAAACTTGAATAAAATCATAGATTAGTGTGGTTTAAATAAACTACAACTGAACGTAAATAAGTGTAAAAGTGTAACCTTTAGTACAAAAAACAAATTAGTTAAATATGTATACAAAATTAATAATATCCAAATAGAGAATGTTACATTGATTAGAGATCTTGATGTAATTTTTGATTGTAAATTAACATTTGGTAATCATTTAGTTAGTGTTATAGACTCAGCAAATAGAGCCTTAGGTTTTGTTATCAGAAATACAAAAATATTTTCACAACCATCAGTAATTATCAAGTTATATGCAACCCTAGTTAGAAGCAAATTGGAGTATGCGTCGGTAATCTGGAGTCCCCACTTTAAGAGAGACATCCAAGCAATTAAGGTGATTTAAAACAAATTTTTGAGATATTTGTATTATAAAATATTTAAACCAGATTCAGCAACTTACTTGTCAGTGTCACTTTTACGCTCGCTATTCAACCTAAGTAGCTTAAAGGATAGAAGAATTGTACATTCTCTTATTATGTTAAGAAATATATTGACAAATAGAATTAATAGTTCAACACTGTTGCTACATATCCCTTTCTATGTACCAAGATATCGCTTCAGAAATCAAAATATCTTTTATATACCTATGTCGAAAAGTTCAACTCATGCACACTCACCTATTATACGAATGCTGAGAGTCTATAATAAATTAAATGATAGGATAGATATGTTTTCACATGGAAAAGTTAAATTTGTTAAACTTCTATATGAAATGCTGCATAATGTCCATATATATATATATATATATATATATATATATATATATATATATATATATATATATATATATATATATATATATATATATTATTGTTCTCGTGGCTGGATTGTACATTCTTTCCTTTTTATTTTTTAGTATTTTTTTCTTTTATTTTTTTATTTTCTTTCCATGTTTTATTTTTCTTCTTTGTAAAGTCATATTACCATCAATTATGTAAGTCAAGAAGGTATGTTATGGGTGTATGCCTGTGTACTTTCATATAAATAAATAAATAAATAAATCAGATATTGTATGAGGGAGTTGTTAGATGTTACTAACTTTTTTTTAAATAAAAATATTGTTTTGCTCAGCGAATAGTTTAAATTAAAAATGCATTTGTACAGATCTGCAAATATCAGGATCATTTTGCTAACTGTTCATACCAGCTATAAAGATAAACTTTTTATTTGGAAATTTAAAGTCTAAGTGGATGTATATATATATATATATATATAACATATTTGAATATTATAAAATGTTTTCTTTGAATTGCTGGAAATACAAATAATAAAAGTTGGTTCAGATATAAGAGCAAAAGTGGGTGGAAACGTAGTTGTATGTCTAATTTGCTGTTATGCTTTTTATGTTTTTTTATGCTTTTCGGTTGCCCTACTGATCACCAAAACAAGGCCAAAAGCAAGATTATTATGCACATCGTCTTGCATATCCAATCGGGGACCTCGCACCAACGGAGAAAACTGTGTTAGGTCTTTCTGACTAGTGCTCTCAAACGGTTTGGGTTACGGTTCGGATCACCTCGGGTAGGGTTGTCGGGTCGGGTCACTCGGGTCAGATCACTTTGGTCAACTTAGTTTAGGTTGAGCTTAAACTCGGCTGGAGTCGAAAGCTGCTGTTTTTCACTAGCTGCCTAATTAAAAATAGCAATTTTAAATTGATTTTGTAGAAACCATAAATCTATTTTGAAAACTTGCAGCTAGTGTTTTTATGGTAAGTGCTTATTTTTGTACTTGTGTGTGCTTTAATTTTTAAATGTGGAAAATTTATTTTGCGAATTGACTGTAATATTAATATCTACGCCAATATGGAGTCTGTATTTAGAACAAAACTAGAAGTTGTTTAAGCAAGGCCAAAAGAAAGATTGGATATGGAAGACCAAGCTCAAGCAGGGCCGCGCTGGCTCGGTGGTAGAGAAGTCACCTCTGGTGCGTGGTGTCCATGGTTCGATCCCAGCTTGCGCTAAGTGGGCTTTGTGGTGGAGAAACGCCGTGTAGTAGGTTTTCTCGAGGTTCTTCTGTTTCCTCCCACTTTCTTCATTCCACCATTTCATTCATCTCTCATCCCCACTTCTCCCTTAGCCTCGGTGCAGAATTGAGGGACCTTAAACTGAATATTTCATTTCATTTCACCAAACCCAAGAACATCGATAGAAGACCAAGATGAAGATTGGATATGCAAGACGATGTGCATAGTAATCTTGCTTTTTTCCTTGTTTTGGTGATCAGTAGGGCAACCGAAAAGCATAATAGCAAACATAAAAAGCATAATAGTAAATTAGACATATGATTGGTACCTTGAACATAGTTGCGGTTGTTTAAGGGTCCGGAAGAAACTAATTTTAAAAGCATAATAAAGCATAATTTTAGAAAATAAAGCAAAAAGCATAATTTAAAATATATAGCACAATTCTTGGAAAATTCTGTTTAACTGCAAGTTTAACATACTGTATTAATATTTTTTAAAACCAATATTTACAATACAAAATCGTTGAGAACATAACAATGGAACAATGAAAAGCTTATTTTTTATTTCTTTAAACTTTTCGGTGTAATTCTTTGATGTGGAGAAAACAAAAAAAGAAAAGAAGAAGAAAACTTTCCACCAACAATGAACTGTATACTAGAACTCCAAACTATATTGTTATGTGTACCTCTTGAACTTAAGCTCTTTCTGTACTTTTTGGTGACATCTTTTAACCCTTTCACAAATGAAGTCGACTTTTGTCGACAGAAACAAAATTTCCTTAACATGCGAATGTCGAGGATAGTCGACGTGTTAAAATTTGTTTGTCCGTATCTTGGCTTTGTCGAGAGTAGTCGCCAAAGTTGTACGGTTCATTTTTTTTGTGTGTGTGTTCTATTGTTTTCGATAAACAATAGAAATCACACAGAAAACTTTTGGCGACTACAATCGACAAAGCCAAGATACAGACAAATTTTAACACGTCGACTATAATCGACATTCGCAGGTTAGGGAAATTTTTTTCCGTCGCCTTTCACAGTGAAAGGGTTAATTTCCCTTTATGTATATATCCATCTCTAAGGCGCACACAAATGATAGAAAAAACTGACTGGAGTAAGGCATAACTCTTTACAGTGCATTAAGTAAAAAAAAAATCATCAAATATGAAAGAAACTGGTTGTATAAAATATTAATAAATAGATCAAGATATTTAGAATATTTAATGTATAGCAAATATTATACATTATGCACGATTAATGTAAAACAATTATTGAAATTAACAATAAAGCATAATTTGAAAAACATAAAGCATAAATACACAAAAAATAAGCATAATGTGGATTGCTCAAGTGATCACCAAGTAGGGATGAGCATATTTTCTTGCTTTCCGTATAGTATGAAAGACTATAATCAAAATCACACTTGTCTTCATTTTACCGATGAGGCTAGCATTCTTGCCTCTTGTATAGCATGCAGGACCACCGAGACTACGGAATGCAGGACGAAGACTTGAATGTGCAAGGCAAAGAATAAGACGCAGTATTGATTACCAAGACCCAAGGTGCGAATTGTTTGAATTTTATTTGTTGGGCTGAAAGTGATGAAATAAAATTAGTAATTACTTTATAATTAATTATCATACTGTATTTTTAAATTTTCAATTACAAAATTCATATTATGTATCTTCTTACTTGTAACTATATATACTGTAAAATATATCTTAATTACCGAGAAAGAAGAATCAAAATGACGCGGGTCCCGGGATCATAAGAACTTATTTTGGAATGAAAGTTGAAGGGTTGGAAAAATCACAGGTGTTCTCCCGTTTCCTCAATCCTTATCATTGTAGTTAAACGATTTCCTTTTGTCTCTGCCAAGAGACTCTTGCTACTGCCTTCCGAACAGGTGAGAACACTGACCTTCAAGAAAAATTTCGTCACATAGAACTAAAGCAAAAAAAAAAAAAAAAAAAATTAATTTCTCCCACGTCGGACATTGGTATCAGTTATAAAAAGAAATAACCTAACCCCAAAAATGCCAAATATTCCTTAAGATGCATATACAAATCCACCGCTTGATCTAGCTAGTGGTTAACGTATAGGACTTCGGTACACATTGTTCGAGTTTAATTCCCAATGGGAGTGCATTTTGGCTTTCACCCAGTGTCGTGAGGCAAACTGGAAATCTTCATGGATCGGTATGTGGCATAATCCTGTCAAAGAAGACAGAAACAGAGGCGAAAAGCGTTGTTGTGCTGATCACGTGAAACGCCACTTAAACGAAAGTCATCTGGAAGAACAGAAGAACGAAAGCCTTTCTAGTTTTTGAGCCATGGTTTATTATTATTATTGTTGTTGTTGTTGTTGACAACAGCAAGAATAATAATAGCGTATTTCATCCATGATTCCTGCACTGTTCGCATTTTCCAGTTTCGCCTTGTGACCTCTAGCAATGAATGAATTTTAACTTCAGTAGGGCTCGTTCTGTCACCGCTACCAGAGACCAAAATAAAGTTGATTTTGCTCTTGCTAAATGAAGACTGATTCCCAGTACGCATCCCGCGTGCGTGGTTCCCATTAACTAATGGAGGGTTCTCACATAAGATAACCAGGTTTCTTTGGACGCGAATGTTTCGTTAATTTCTAGTAGCAATCTCAATAAAATTCAGTCTCAGTTATGACTGACTTTGTTTAGATAGCGTAAACTCACGCGCCAAGTTCGTACGTTTAGTCGCATGTTAACCGTTGCTTGATATTTTTAGCATCGAGGATGTTTCGGTCAGTTCTCTAAAGGAGAGTTTCCAAGATTAAATTCCGAGCTATAGAAACAAATAATAGGGGAAATTTGAGAATTAATAGGGAAATTTCTTTTCTATTACTTGTTTTACCACTGAGAGATGAGTAATAGAAAACGGATCCTAATGAGCTTATGTCCGCTACAGTTTATTTTTTAAATTATACTACAAATAAAAAAGCCGAAACAATGGTTTATGCATATGAATTGGCCAGCGTTTTTTTTTTCTGGTTTCACCTTTATAAGGTTTTAGTTCTATCAAACGGGTTAGGTTGTCAGGTCAGGTCACTCTGGTCAGCTCGGGTCGGTTGTCAGGTCAGCTCGGGTGGGGTTGTCGGGTCGGGTCATTCGGGTCAGCTCGGGTAGGATCATTGGGGTGAGGTCACGGGTAGGTAGGGTCAGTCGATTCGGGTTACGGGTCGGGTCGGGTCGGTCTTCAACCGATCCGACTCGACCCGTTGAGAGTATTATTTCTGACAAAGTAACAAACTTACTGTTCTTGACTTATTCACGGTATTAAAGTACTTGTAGATGATAAAACCTCAGTTTGTAAGATGTTTTATGATTGTATAACACTAATGTCAAAACACACACTCACAGCGATAGAGTTGTCCGCGAAACGAGACGAGACAGCTTTTCCAATAAAATCAGATACACTTTCCGAGACATCACATCACATTAAAGACACCTTTTTGAGACAAGATAGCAGGTAGTCCTGCAGGTAGCCCTGCAATTAGAATATCACTAATATGAAAAAGTTAAAATTAGTACGAAATAATTTAATCATTCTGGAATTTCAAACTACACCATTACCCCTGTAGTATGTTTTCGCCCCCACAAAAGGCTAGATAACCCTCTTGGAGTATGAGTGTACTACTATTTATGTTGCTTAGTATAATCGGGGAGATCGTGAATCAGACAGCGTCATTATTGAAAATGTTTAAATGAATTCAGTATGGCTAAATCAGACTGAGAACAACCGAGGATATCTCATGAAGTTAAACGACCTGGCGCGAAAATTGGTATATTGGGACTTTACGGTAAACATACAAAAATATGTCATTTGTATCAATGAGTTATATATTAGATAACGCAAATCTAACTATTACAATGCAAGTAGGTTTGCAAACTGAACTACCATTTTGCGAATCGTAATGAGTTTTACTATAACGGAGTGCCGTAATAGTTTTTTTAAATCGTATACATTATATGCAAAATAGATAATAATATAGGAAAGGGTTATCTACATCTACCTCAAATGATATTAGTGACTGCATCTCGAAGCAACAATAATAATTGTAAGACCAGAAATGGCTTCTAATGATCAACGATATCATTGTTAGAGAAAATGGTGACATCTAATGGACCATATAAATTAAACCAGAGTAATAATCATGCTTCACTAATTGTTACACTGCGGGCCCGTGAACCATGTCATTTTAGCAAACCAAAGCGAGGATCACGCATCAATGGCTGATGCCTAATTGCTCTTTGAAAAGCATGGTTTTAGATTTCGTTTCCGAGGTTTCCAAGTTAAAGGAGAAAGAAATTAAAAATAGAGAGTAACTTTTAACCATTTGGAATTAATTAGCATGTGCTATTTCCAATTTAACGTCTGTTTTTAGTACTTTCGTGAACGGAAACGAATTGCTTCAATTGCCCACTACTTAACTGTCCCCACTGATCTAGTGGCTAGCGTTCGTGAGATAAGATGTACGAAGTCTCCAGTTTGATTTCAGGTGGAAGAACATTGAAATTTGAAATATTATAATGGTTCAGATTGCTCCTTAAACTGTAGGTCCATTTTTCATATAACTTCGCTGTTCAAAACAGACGCTAAACTTTAACAAACCACATCAAATTAAACAGAAGAGCATGAAAATTGAAAACACTAAAAGTGTGAGAAAGAAGAAAAAGTTGTTTTTAGTCACAGCTAGACCCGCAACTAGATTTTGTGTTCTGGATTTTGTGTTTAAGGGTAAAAATAACGCACACGGATCAGAGCAATGTCCAACAAGTAAGAATAAAGCTATATATATATATATATATATATATATATATATATATATATATATATATATATATATATATATATACAGATGGTGATCAGAAAAATGGAAACACCTGTAGTTGGCAACACGTCAGATGTATGGGTTAGCAGTGATGTCGTGGCGCCAGCAGCGCCGGACCGCTGGTGGTGGTGTGTTAGATCGGTCTCCATACTACGTCAGGCGCAGTGGAACAGCAGTGTCCAGTGGCTGCAGCAGACGGAGGTAGTGTAAAATGGGAGACCTCTCAGATTTTCAAAGAGGGCAAATTGTTGGTGCGCGGTTATGTGGAGTGAGTGTGACGGCATTGGCTACTGTGTTAGGTGTGTCTCGTGGGAGAGTGTCGAAGGTGATGACGGCCTACACAACACACGGGAAAACCACATCGGGGAAGCGGAACAGTGGGCGGAAGAAAATCATGAGTGACAGGTCACGCCGGGTATTAAAGCGCATTGTCACGAAGAACCGTCGTGCCACTGCGGAGCAAGTGACGGAGGAACTCAATCAGCACCTCCCCCACCCTGTTTCGACAATCACAGTCCGCCGCCAATTACATGACATGAACTTATGGGGTCGTGTTGCAGGTGCCAAACTGCTCATCAGGGACCATAACGCTTTCGCACGCCGCAAATGGTGCCGCGACCATGCAACTTGGACCGTTGAGGACTGGAAATGTGTGATATGGTCGGATGAGTCATCCTTCACCCTATTCCCATCCACGGGCCGTTTTTATGTGTGGAGAACGCCCAAAGAAGCTTATAATCTGCAGAGTCTCCGCCCAACTGTGAAACATGGCGGCGTCTCGATGATGTTGTGGGCCGCCATATCATGGTTTTCATTGGGTCCTGTGGTCGCAATTAGCGGACGAACCACTGCCAACGATTATGTCGCAATTTTAGGTGACCACTTGCATCCTATGGTCCGGATGTTGTTCCCGGACAATGACGCCATCTTCCAGGATGATAATGCACCCATTCACAAGGCTGGCGTTGTTGCATCGTGGTTTGAGGAACATCGGGATGAAGTTCAACACCTCCCCTGGCCTGCCCAATCCCCAGATCTCAACATAATTGAACATCTGTGGTCCGTCTTCGAAACACGACTCCGGCGACGATTTCCACCTCCATCCTCTCTCACAGAACTGGCCGATGCCCTGCACGAGGAATGGTGTAAAATTCCACTTGCTACCATTCACGACCTCTATGCCTCCATCCCACGTCGCATCAAGGCTGTTCTGAAGGCGAAAGGTGGCCCGACACCATATTAATCTGGTAAGTTGCAATTTCGTTCAGGTGTTTCCATTTTTTTTATCATCATCTGTATATATATAATTTTATAGTTTTCAAGTCCTTATCTGGAGAGGCGAATTGCAAATGAGTCAACGTCGCAAACGTCGCATATTAAGAATCATAGAGTAGGTCTACCAATCCATCAAATAGTTACATCGAATCTTTCCAGATTGCCGTTAAAATCGATAGACGTTATCATTAGCACAGCTTATTAGCGTTACAATCGATGTCACTGCTTGATGGATTCTTAGAACAATACTAATGTTTTCAACTTAATCTACGACCTCCGTTGTCATATAGTTTATCTTTTTTTTTATTCCCCATAGCGGCTTAAAGAGGACTTAGATGTTATACCATTACATAGAATTTTCCCTTTAATTTAATCGGTACAATGGTGCTTTGATTAGAACAACCAATATACTATATATATATATATATATAAATCAGAAAATGAATGTAATAATATTTGATACCGAATTCCTCCTAGGTCACTACAGCAACTTGAATGATTTTTGGTACGTGAGTCAACATTGGCCATACTTGGAAATTTATCATATTTTCGGTAATGGAGGAAAATGGGTGAGGGAGTGACGTGAAAAATAATCAGAATCTACAATATTAAGCATATAATCTCCAGTTTTAAGAATCGTTGAGATGAATAGTGACACTTCCAATTCTGTTTAAGTCCAAGATCATGCCCGTCGCCATAGAAGTGTGACGTGGTGAGAAATGTGACGTGTAAAAATAACGGAAACGACCACTAATAGTGTCCAATCCATAGTTGTCAGGGTTGGTCCAATAAGTAGTGACACCTCCGATGCCGTTTAAGTCTAAATCCATTCCCCATGTGTAACCTGAAAGAGAAAGGGTTCTAAATATTTTCCAAAATTCTACCCACATGCTGTGCGAAGAATGGGCATTTCAGTTAGTATCAGAATAATTGTATACAATATCATATAGCTTTTATGAAAACATCAAATTTAATAAATCACCCTTCATTTCAAAGCATAATAAAAGAATGGAATGTTTGTCATATCTATTTCGCACGGGCTAAATTGGATAGAGACTTCATTTGTATGAAACAATTATTTTTTTTCCTTTTCGAAAGCGACTTTATTTGTGTTATCAAACATATATTACTGATCCCAAAAATTATACAGCTAGAAACAACAACAACTTTAATTAATACTGACCAGCGATTGTATATATGGGTTGAAGTCTAAATGATTACTTCTATTCGATTTTTTCCTTTAATGATGAGCATTGTATTAATAGGAATAACGACAATGTAATCTCCAATTTCCAATTAAATATTTGTTTTGCGTGCTATACGTATATAAATACAAATGGTAAGGATAAAAAAGTAAATGTTGGATGTTTGACTATTTTTTTTATTATTGAAGTAAATATTTGCTATTTGATACAATTGAGTGACTATACGTGTTTAAATATAACTTGATTCTTTTCATAAATATATCTGATTTCAATAGAAATTTGTGTTTTGTGTTTTTTTTTTCTAATTTTCTTTTTGAAGTTGAGGAAAGAATAAGTACCTTAGTAGTAACTAGGAATGAGAGTTTTGCATTTATACGAAATATCAAACAAGGCATTTGAAAAATAAACCACAAATTCATATATATATATATATATATATATATATATATATATATATATATATATATATATATATATATAAATCTGGTGTACAGATCTAGATATACAGAGGGGCCCAGAAATGTACTCATAGTTGGCTGAAGGATATTTAAAGTATTTATAAATTCATCGCAGTTCAGCTGAGTTTGTGAGTATGGGAAAATGTCGTATCCGTGTTTTTCTCTTTCTAGGGATACTCCTATTCTCACATATTGTCATTGCACTATTTCCTATCAAAATCATTAAACACCATAGTGTCCCTTTAACCCGCACGGTATGATTCTGAGATATTAAACTGAAGATTTTTCTTCATTTCATTTTATCAACTACATAATTTCCTTCAGTAGTTATGCAACCATGCACCATTAATTCTTCACCATTTTTATTCCGGTCAAGATATAGATTTTCTGCCAACATTTTTTTTTTTTTTAGCTGCTGGGACGTCGTCCAACATATCATGAATAGAACTCACATATTAACACCCTGTATATAAACTTGCCATTTTAATCTTCCTTATTGCTTTGCAATTAAAATCCATCAAGATTGAAGGCTGAATTTACACTTACGAAGTATTAAGGTTTCAGTTGACGGGCAAGGATGCATTCACCCATCTCAACAAGATTGTTAAAATATCACTTTCTAGAAAATTACCTCACATTTATGTAAAACCATGAGTGTACTTTCTCTGAAATTTCCCTAATCAAACCTATTGTTTCAGATTGAAATAAAATATACGAAAGGCCCATTTTCATCTTAAAAAACGAAAATCTAACATTATTTCAGTTGCAAAGGTACAGGATGTCTCAAATTAAGGTTTACGATCTTTAAAATATAATACAAAAATGATATAAAATCTTCCAGTCTTACATTTCACGGATATGTCGTGTAGGCTAAAGGAATCTATGATAATGAGAAATTAATAAAATGGTGAAATAAAGAAAGTAAGGAAGAATTCCTAGAATACAACGAACATGGTGCTTGTTCACCACAAAACTCACTTAACGTGAGCTGAGATCGAACCAGGAATCCCATTAAAACAGAATTAGACTAATTATAAAAGCGAATATATAGTTTAATGCCTTCATAACCTTGGGACGTACAGGGTTTGTCCGGGAAGTAATAGGACTGATTTTATTCCGCCATGACTGTACTTCGGAGCGTGCGCGCACCGACTGGATCCGGTAGAGGGCGTTACTAGCTAACGAACGAGCGGCTGGTCAGTTGTCTCCGAGCACACGGAGAGTCAGGACAGGCTTTTTGGCGCGACGTGTTTCTGTGAGTGGTGCAAGTCGAAAATGCTGCGTTCGTTAGAACAGAGGTACGCGATTAAATTCTGTGTTAGACTCGGTAAATCTGCGACAGAGACGTTTGATATGATCAAGCAGGCTTACCCAGATGATGCTTTAGCAAAAAGTATTGTGTTTCGGTGGCATAAGGCCTTTTCAGAGGGCCAGGAAGGGGTCGCCGATAAAGACCGTGCTGGAAGATCTTCGACTTCGACAAACACCGACAATGTGACTCGTGTGCGCGAAGTTTTGAACTCAGACCGTTGACTAAGTATTCGTTTAATTGCCCAGATGTTAAATTTACCAAAAACTGTGGTTCATGAAATTGTGACGGAGCATTTGAACATGCGCAAGGTGTGCGCGAAGATTGTCCCAAAAGTGCTCACTGACGACCAGAAATTGCGGCGAGTGGAATTGTGCCAAGAAAATTTGAACATGTGTGAAAGTGACCCCCAATTTTTGAATAACGTAATCACAGGTGACGAATCATGGATCTTTGAGTATGATCCCGAGACAAAGAGGCAATCTTTCGAGTGTCACACGCCGGCGTCTCCTCGCCCTAAAACGGGAAGAGTGAGCAAATCCAAAGTGAAAACGATGCTCATTGTCTTTTTTGACATCAAAGGCATCGTCCACCATGAATTTGTTCCTCCTGGACAAACCGTCAACGCCAAGTTTTACGTGGAAGTGCTCAAGAGACTCAAACGAAGGGTCAATCGGGTCCGACCAGACATCGGAGCCGACTGGAAGCTGCACCACGACAACGCCCTGGCTCACACCACCTTTCTTGTGAACAGCTACCTGACCAAGACCGGCATCCCAACGCTTCCACAGCCGCCCTACAGCCCAGATGTGCCCCCCGGACTTCTTTTTGTTTCCTCGCCTGAAACACCCGATGAAAGGCAAGCATTTTGAGACGACAGAGGGGATCCAAGCAGCTTTCACCGCGGCTCTCAAGGCTATTCCGGAGAATGACTTCCGTGACGCCTTCAATGCTTGGAAATCGCGCTAGCAGCGCTGTATCGACGCAGAAGGAGCCTATTTTGAAAGTTTTTAAAGAATTGTAACGATTGGCTCAATAAATTTTTTAAAATCGATTCAGTCGTATTACTTTCCGGACAAACCGTGTAAAACTCAAAGATTTCATTTTTTTAAAAAAAAAATCTGATCTTAATGAATTACCTTACACTTTTTGAATTTTAATCCATAACTGTGCACTTTAGGCTAACGAACACGATGCAAAATGATAGGGAAAAATAAAAGTACATAACACTGATGAACTAAACATAATTTGAACCATGAGAGACAAGTCTAAGAGTTGCAAGCCTAATCCACTAGGCTGCTTTTCCTTTCAACATGTTAATTGCCCGCCAAAATTTACTCGTTAAGTACAAGACTCCATTCGTGCTCTATTATGTAACTAGAACTGAAATGTTAATCTGGTACTATATTTTTGTAATATCACTAACGGTTCCCAGAAAAATTCAAAATTTCATGCATTAGTCCCATGGGACCCATGCGGCATGGCAATGACTATTCTGTGTCACGTTAATCTTTGCGTTGGTCCATTGCACACAAACATTGCTTTCCTCATTTTGTAAGTTCTATAAACGTTTAGTTTCGAGAATTTACAGCAACAATCAACATCATCAGAACTCCATAAAAATTAAACATTAAAAAAATTCAGAAGCCTTTTGAACTAACAGCGATAATTTGCGAGTGATCAGTAAACATATTTTTTTCCTCAAAAAAGTTTCGCCCTATTTTGTTTCGAAGGTAATTATAATTAACATATAACACTTCCCAAGTGTAACACGATTTTGATAAAATTTGGCAGATAGATACTACACATGAAACAACCGAATACATGTTTTTTTTTTTTTTTTTTTTAATTTTCTGTGGAAAAAGATTTTAAAGGCGAAAGCCCTCACCCAGAATTTTCAAAGTTGACGCCAGAAACGTAAGAAGAAATGGACCGAAGTTAATGAAATTGTGCACAGATATTGTAGACGTAAAATGAGGGAATACGTGTTTAGTATTTTCCTTAAAAAAAGTTTTGTGGCGGAAACAGTGGACCGAAGCGAATGAAATTGTGTGTAGATATTGGATATGTAAAATAAGTCCTTTCGTGTTCAACAAATGTCCCCATCCGATTTCTTCAAATTTGGCCCATCAGTATAGCGTATTTTATAGTATTTCGGGAGGCGCTTTTAACTCTTACAATGTTTTCCCGCATAAACAAGAACACGTGTCGATTTATTTCCTGTTTACTGTTGATGTGTAAAATTTGATGCAAATCGGATGCGGACACTGGGAAAATACAAGAAGCCTTATTTTACATATACAATATCTACACACAATTTAGGGGGCCGCGTTGGCTCAGTGGTAGAGCGTTCACCTCTGGTGCATGGTGTCCCGGGTACAAACCCTGCTCCCGCCAAGTAAACTTTGTGGTGGACAAACACCGTGTGCGAGGGTTTTCTCGGGGTTCTCCCGTTTCCTCCCACTTTCTTCATTCCACCATTTCATTCATTTCTCATAATCACCGTCTCCTTTAGACTAACCGGCATAACCGCGGGACGTAAAACTCAAAGATTTCTTTTCATTTTTCTACACACAATTTCATTTGTTTCGTTCCACTCCTTCCTGCGCTACTACGGTAATATTTACTTTTTTCGGAGGGGGCCTTGGGCCCAAAACTGTTTGTCCCCACAAACTAAAAGCACTTGTTCATGTTTTATTTATTTATTTATTTATTTATTTATTTTGCGAATTGTCCCTACACAAAGTTTCGTTGCAATTCTTCATATCCTTTAGAAATTACTTATGTATATTTATTTGCGCTTTTGATATTTCGTAATAAACGGTTTAGAGGGTCTGTACCCCACCTAACCTTTTTTTTTTCAGGAAAATACGAACCATGTATTCCCTCATTTTATTCTACAATATCTATGCACAGTTTCATTCACTTCGGTCCATTTCTCCCTGCCTTTCAGCCATGAAATTTCAAAATTTTCGATATGTGCTTTTGCCCCATAAAACCGTTTTTCGCATAAAATAAAAACACATATTCGTTTATTTTTTTCGTATTTTCCCTGCACAAAGTTTTGTTGTAATTCTTCATGTCTTTTAGGCACTTCTGACGTACTGTTATTAGCATTTTTGATATTTCGTGATCAAAGATTTGGAGTGTTCTGTGCCCCACCCCCGTTTTTTCCTGGAAAATACTAAACACACGTATTACCTCATTTTACGTCTGCAATATCTGTGCACAATTTCATTTACTTCGGTCCACTTCTTCTTACCGTTAGGGCGTCAACTCTCAAACTTTTGGGTGGGGGCTTTTGTCCTCAAAAACATTTTTCCGCAGAAAGTAAGAAACCGTATTCGTTTGTTTTCTGTGTAGTATATACCTGCCAAATTTTATAAAAATCGGAGTATTACATTTGGGAAGTGTTACTTGTAAGTTTGCTCTTGTGCCAGATTTATTTTATTTTAAGTTAGTTTCTCAAAATGGAAGCTAAACGTTTATCGACTGATGAAATTAGCTCTTTATTTAACCAAATAGTCTTCTCTGATTAGGAAGTTGGTGCATTGGACGAAGATCTACAGTATTCTCCGGTTCGTGTTAAGTCAAGCGGATCACATTTCGAATCAGAATCAAACAAGGAAGAACAGGTGTCAGATGTAAGTTTATCTGCGCCAGTTATACAGAAAACAGCGGTCAATAAATGCTCAAAATGAATTGAGCCTACAGATAACTTACCGGTACCTTTTATTGTACAATTTACTTGCTCCACTGGTGTGAATCCAAACATTCCTGGAATGCTAACAGCTGGTAAACCAAAAGAATTTTATGCGTCGATAGTCTCCGATGAAATTGTGAACCAAACAAACCTGTATGCAACGTAGATTTTTAAATCAAAGAACAGAGATATACCTCCTGGTTCCTGATTGTATAAGTGTTTTCCAACATCACGTACTGAAAACAAGAAGTTGTTTGGTTTGATAGCCTATATGAGACTAGTAAAAAATGTCACACCTTTTCGACCAGTGGAGTATGAATGCTCTCTATAGAAACCCATTCGTTCCATCTGTGTGATGAGTCGAAATCATTTTGATACTCTATTCTGAATGCTACACATTACTGTCACAATGTTTGTTTGTCAGGGGACAGATTGCATAAAATTCAAGGTTGTATTTGTTGATGAAACCCTTGTTCCTATTAGAGAGAATGAACCATCATACGTCAGTATGTGAAACATAAAAATATATAAATACAGATTTATACTCTTCAAAATTTGTTCTGTTATGGTATATACGTATAACATCATGATCTATTGTAGAAAGAAGCTTGATGGCGGTAAGACAGTTTTTTGTGATATTGTGTTGAAATTGTTAAGAAACTGTTGAGCAAAGGCCGTACGTTCGTAACAGATAACTGGTACGAAAGTTCGGTTTGGCTGAAAAATTACTTGTCAAAGACATCCATCTGATAGGAGCAGACCGTTCAAACAGAAAAGATTATCCCTGGAAGTGACATATAAGATTTTGAAAAGGAGCGAAGTAGTGACAAGAGAAAATAAGCGTGGAATAACGGTTCTGAACTGGAAGGACAAAAGGAATGTTCTTTTTCTGTGTACAAAATATATTGCTAACATGGCTCCATCCAGAAACAAGGAGGTACCGCAGAAAAACTGTAAATGGTATTTGACTACAACAAATGGAAATCATCTGTTGACTTGTCGGATCAAATGATTGCATACTCTTCACCCACTGTAAAAGATTTTAGTGATACAGAAAAGTAACAGTTGAGCTTCTTCTGAATACTGCTGTTGTGGATGCTTACGTCATGTATCGATCTCTAACAGATTATTCAACTAGTATTGTGTACTGGAGAGAAATAATAGTTCATTGTCTGTGCAAATCCGAGGAAAGGAAAGCTCTTCACCGCCGCAAAGGAAAGGAGCAAACCGTCGCTTACTTCATCAGGTCAAAACAAAGGATGGTCCTGTCCATAAAGTAAGAAAAATGTACAAGCACTGCTACAAGGAAGTATCCATAGAGAAAGGAAGAAAGCCAGGAATGGACACAGTGAAGAAATTAGTTATTTGTTGTGAATATTGTGAAGGAGAACCATATTTCTGTATGTTCTACTATGTTTCAACAAATTGCACAGCACACGATAGGAAGTGCGGGCAACACTAAATATACGTACATGTATAAAGTTTTAGTTTCACATATGCGTGTATATATAAAGTTCTTGTACGAAATAAAGTGGAAATTTTGTTAGAAGGAATTTCCTTTAAGTTTTTGCATATTCATATTGTACGTTTTCTAATGAGAATTTATTTAGGGCAACTTGATACGATCACCTTTTAGATAGAACTGTATATCAAATTTACTATCAAAGTAAAGTTTTTCGTATTAGACGCAACATAAAATACATTTTGAGAGACATCAAATTTCAAATGTTTGATGTCAGTTAAAACAGTAAGTTACTTTGCAACTGACATGAAAGAACGTTGGTAATTATTAACTTATAATATCTATATCTTGGAATCTCTCAAGGTTAGAGACGTGCAATTTAGTATATGGACTTTTTATTTAAAATAATTAGAAATGTCTTTCACCGTTTTTGGATATTTGCCCTAGAAATGACTAGAACAAGAAGGGAACAAAAACGGTTGACACTTGCAATTGTTTTAATAGGATGACCATATTTCGAAATCCCTCAAGATTGGAGGCATGTTCGGGATATGAAACTTATAAATAAACTCGTTTTACAAAACAAGTGTATATAAAACATAACGTTTCCAGAAATTGTACCACGTTGTTTCCGAGAATTCCGCTGTTAACGAGTGAGGAGAGGAAGAATTTCTATTCTTTGAAATATACAGGGTATACGGTAACTACGTGGACAAACTTGGACGGTGATAGTATATCTTTAAAAAACCAAAAAAAAGTCCTAGTGAACATGGTGGGAAATTCCGTCCCGTTTAGGAGTGACAGAGTGTTGAAAACGTGGGAGCGTGAACTTCAGAGAACAACAACTTAAAAACAATACGTCGTAGAGAGTGCGCTTAAAAACGTCACTTAGAAAGTCATACCTACTCTATTAAAGAATGCATGTTTGAAAACTCTGCTATGTGTGCGCACGGGATTAACAACATATGACACTTCTTTCCTTTACAGCATGTCCGGGAATCCTTCCGTCCCTTTGGGGAATCCCGTGCACACACTAGCTGCGTTTTCAAACATGCATTTTTCAACAGAGTAGGTATAACTTTCTAAGTGACGTCTTTAACCGCACTCTCTACGATGTGTTGTTTTTAAGCTTTTGGCCTCTGAAGTTAATATTCCCACGCTTTCGACTTTGTGTCACTCCTAAACGGGACGGAATTTCCCCCACGTTCACTAGGAATTTTTTTTGCTTCTTTTCAGATGTACTATCACCCATCCAAGTTTGTCCACGTAGTTACCATTCACTCTGTATAAAAATGACTTCGATTTTGTCAGTCTTATCATGACGAGTGAACAATTTGAAATGAATTTTTGAACACATTTAACACTTGGGTACACATGGGATTTTATCATATCACTTTCAAATGCGTATTCTAAGGTTGAGAGAAATTTATTTATTTTTTTTTTTAAGAAAGAATAATACCTTAAACATATTCTTGCCGCGCAAAGAAAGGAAGCTAAGGTTGAAATATGTGATGTGGGACCGTAGGCCGAAGAAACGCTTGGTAAAGAGAAACGATATTCCAAGGTAGCCGAAGGATAGTCGTATTATAACATTCGCAAATACTTCTGCTGAATTAATATCTGAACTTGAGCTTTGAAATAGCTGTTAAACTCCTTATTTAGGTACACAGTGTGTAATATAAGTTCTTACTAGATTCATTAACGATAATTTAGTTAACTTAATTCCTCATTAATGTGTGCTTTCAATTTCAAACAGAGACTAAATATATAACATGGAATACCACATAACATCAAAATCTGTCAATAGCTACGTAACATGTGCTAAATCCTCTAATAACACAAAGGGTATCTGTTGCTATTTCTGCCTTAGGCATAATTACTTGATTAGTATCTCAAAGTATCTATTTTACGCTTATTACATATAGATTTCCACAGAATGTGATGGTCAACCCATGTTAAACGATTTGTAAAATTATTTGATAATATATGTTGACAGGAATGATTGGAATACAAAAAAGGAGTATTTCAAAATAAGGATGCAACCCCCCCACTGTATTTATTCGGATGGAAATCACGGCTGATCACGTATCTGAGTGATCAAAGTATTTACACATACATACAGTTTAATGAACCAATCAAATTGTGTAACGTATCACGTGCAATGTCACTTTGACATTTTAGTGTAAAATCAATATTAGACTATATATTACTAATTTATTTCAGTTTATCTCTAATCCACCTTGTTGTTTTTACATTAGGGCAGTTCCTCCTGGCCCCTAGCCCCCTGGCCCTAGAAGCACAGTTTTAGAATATGTGAGAAACAGAGAGAAACAATGTGAGGAAAGGAGGTTATGAGATGAGGTAATAAAATAAATGTCGACAGTATATGTGAGCCACGAGAATAATGCCTGCGAAATTATCAATAATGTTATCGATGCATTTGTTTAGAAGTCAGTATTGTCTTCTATAATCATCAGATTACCTGGCTACTTCTTCACCTCAAACTTAGAATTGAAGCTGTGAACTGTAACGAAAATTTAAGCGAAAGGTTCTTGGTACTAAAGGACCCTAGAAGTCCTCTACCCGGGGTGAGGGTGTGGGTTTTACTGAACTTCCATTTAACTGAATTGAAACCCCGAATATTAAAATTAATTTTTACTTCCTCAGACAAAAACACGCTATCTTGAATCGTTAAATTTATCTTGAAACATATTTTTCAAGTTAAGATGAATTCACTTCTTTTAAACTGTTTGATATTAAGTCTAAGTAATAGAGCTGAAACAATTCTTAAGGCAAATATATGCTCTATACAATTTAGGTTTTTCTATTTAATTGATTTAGGTGCACTAATATTTGTCTCACTTGTAATTCACCCACTCTCGCTGTAAGTGTTACGTTATAGATTAATGATTTTTCATACAGGAGGCTTTGTGCACGGGTGGAGAACCTTCCACAGTCAAGTACGTTATTATTCCTTCGTAACACATATACAGAACTGAGAGTAGATAGTCAAGCTGCGGTTGAAATTACGTGAGATATCAACTAGATTTTACAGTACAAATACCTGAAATCAACATATAAGTATTTATATGCCATTCAATCGAGTTCAATTCTAAAAACTCTTCAACAGCTTTTAATAAAATTACATATTATACTTAGAACATATTCCTTAGGTATTTTTATCTTCAAATATTTTTTCATAACTCATTAATCGTAGGATGCATTTATTATATTAAAATAATTCAGGTGCAGTTTTACTTTATACGGATACACAGA
The DNA here is from genome assembly GCF_964235325.1 of Thermobia domestica. NCBI lineage: Eukaryota > Metazoa > Arthropoda > Insecta > Zygentoma > Lepismatidae > Thermobia > Thermobia domestica. The sequence continues at coordinate 147,817,301 of NC_137455.1, read as the reverse complement.
TTGTAAAATGTACGAAAAAATTGAGGAAGTCCTTAATCTGCTCATTATATGACTAGAAGAGAACCCAACGAACCCCTGAAGGGCTTCTAACCCGCTCCACTGCTACTGCTACTCTTCCTCCTCCTCTTCCTCCTCCTCCTACTACTACTTATACTATAAATCCGTATAGTAAAACTGCAAGATAATTCACATTTCATCATATTATTAGCATTAGTTTCCGTCGAGGGCTGCTTTTAAAAGTTAGAATTAAATGATCACCATAGCCATAATCTAACTAACTAACTAACTAACTCTATGGCCTATGGAACCCTGAAGTTCAATGTCGCGTTCACAAAAGCTCTCTACTGACTCCTATCCTTAGCTAACTGCATCCAGTTTCTACTTTGTATTCAATCTCTGCGACATCCATCTTAATATTGTCCTCCCATCTGCACCTAGGTCTTCTTAATGGTCATTTTCCAGTCAAGACTTTGAAAGCGTTTCTACTTTCTTCCATTCTAGCTACATGACCCGCCCACCTAAGCCTCCTAGACTTAACGACAGTAACAACGTTGGGTAACCCATATAAATTATGTAGTTCTTCGTTATGAAGCTTCCGCCATTCCCCATTCCCGTTTCTCTTGGGTCCGAATATTCGTCCCAGGATCTTCTTTTCAAATATTTTCACTCTATGTTCTTCCCTCAGAGTAAGTGACCATGTTTCGCAACCATACAGAACAACAGGAATGATTATCGTTTAATATATTTTAAACTTCAAATTCCTCGACAGAATTCGCGACGACAAGAGATTTTGAACCGAATAGTAACACGGATTCCCTGCTTTTAGTCCACATTTAATTTCTCCGTGAATATGATTTTCCTCTGTTAATATTGATCCTAGATATTTGAAACTATCCACTTTATCAAAAGTATTATTTAATATTTTAACGCATCCATAATTTGCTGTATTCCGGTTCCAACGCATTTCCATGTATTAAGTTTTCTCTGCATTTACTTCTAAACCCATGTCCCTGCAAGCGTTTAATAAGATCTCTGCATTTCTTTCTATTGTTCTCCTATCATCTCCTATTAAATTTACATCATCAGCATATGCCATAGCCTGGTCAATACCGTTCAACTGTAGGCCCTGGTTGCTACAGCCATAATCTAATCATTAATTAATTATTGTACTATTTTCTGGAAAACAGCATATTGTAAAAAACAGAATTGATGTAATTGCGACAGCTCGATCTAATCTTAATTATTTTATTCATATATACATTACGTTTTAATTCTCATCTGTTTAGTAATTATTAAATACGACTAAATTAAATTCAACTGCAGTTATGTTTTAGCATAAGACATAAGACTTTACTTGTTTTACAGAACAATCGAATTTCATATTTAACTAACTATGTCACTTTTCCTCTTTGTCTTGATCCTCTTTCGAGAAAAATGTTTTAGAGTCGCAGCTTAATCAAGCCAAGGTCCACGGCGCATTACACATTGTCTTCGAAATGAACTGGAAAGTTAGTGGTTTGATTTTACTTTCTAAATTAATTTAAATGTCTCTTACTTCATGAAAATTTAATTTCGTAACGTATAATTTTAATATTTATAACAAAACTGTTTTAAATAATATTAAATTTAAATATAATGTATATCGCGAATTAAATTTGCTGAACATAGGGACTTTCAACTTAGAAATCGTTAAAAGAAAAACAAATAAAAAAAATTAAAGTTAATGTTCATGTCTAAGAAATTCATAGAATACTTCTCCATATAAATCAATGTGATAAAAATTAAAATATCACAAGTTCTCAATGTTCTTAATTCTTAAAGAAATCATATGATATAAAATAATTTTTGAAAGTTTGTTGGGAAACCTATTTTTAGCGAAACTAAACTATAGGGATTCAGCTGAAAGTAACAGGGATTATTATGAAGCTTAATGAAAATATACGTTACATGTATCAATATGATATAATTTCAGCCAAAATTTTAATTAAATTATTTGTAGAGGTATTGTATACAATGACGAAACTTTTTTGAAGTTGTCTCTTAATTACCCCTTTATGTCCTCTTATTCACAACCAATTATACCCTAAATAATAATAATATAAGTTAAGAGAGTATCTGTATAAGAAAATTTACGACATATTACTTTACAAATATTTTTTAAAGTGGAAAATTATTTTCATATTACATTGTGGAAACGTACAATCTTCCAGTTTCGATTTGATTTTACTCTTTTGTGTCCAATTACACTAATGTTTAACAAATTTTAACTCCAGCCTCAGAATTGATGAAGAATATCAATCATCTTTCTTTCGATACTTGTAGACAAAAAACGTATATCATTCACGTTGCCCGTCAATAGTGTAATCTATCATGTGTACCACACAATGGAGGAGCAATAGCAAAAGACAAAGGACGAATAGAAGTGACAATGTAAGATAAATGGCAAAAGGAGAAAATTAAGGAGCTTTATCACAAAACTTATGAAGTGATCAGGGACAAGACACTGAAACAAAATGTCAGCACGAAAATAAAAGAGAACGGAGAAGCAACACCTTTAAAAAAAAGTTATGAATAAGGCAAGCAGAATACCAAATATGAAAGAATTTTCAGAGATTCATAAAAAAGGAAATTAAACTAGGAACAGTGATGAATGTAGTAATAATAATATTAAACATGTAAAAGAAAAAGTAAAGAGGAATGCAGAAGAAATAAAAAAAATCTTTCAGTTTAACGTCTCACGATAATGCCCTTTAGGTTAAGGGAGACGATGATTAAGACGAATGAATGATGATAAAATAATTGGTGGAATGAAAATGTGGAAGTAAACGGGAGTACGGCGAGAAAACCCACGGACACCATGTTGTCCACCTATTTGACCAGAGAGAAGAAATAAGAACAGGAAGGAAGAAGAGTGAGAAACGCAGAAGAGGTAACGGAATGTTAGAGGAAAAAGGAGACAAGAACGAAACTCCATTTTGTACAGCGTAGATGTGAAGACAATGTTTCTTAGAATTAAAGAACAGTGCGTCACAGAGGCAGTAGGAGAGAAAAGGAAATATAGTATTATAAGCAAGTGGAAAAAGGAAAAAGAGATAAAATCTGACAGAAAATAATTGATTTGGGAGAATAGTATGTATACCATAGTTGAAAACTGATGGAGATTATATATATAAGGTCGTGATTCAGTCCGGTATTCTCGAAAATTAACAATGAGTAAGTCGGAACAAAAAGTGAAAGAAGAAGTTGGAGAGAATCTTATAATATGTTGTTAATATTTGGACAATTGTCTATAGTACAGGAAGGGGCTAGGAGGCAATTGCAGAAATTTATTGAGGATGAAGAACAACTTGCAAAAGCATAATAGAAATGAGGGGAAGAAGATTATAAATTTTTCGGGATATGAATATCTAGAAAATCGGTGGAAACTTCATAACAAAATGGTAAAGAAAAAATAATCTCTAGAGATATAGAAACCAAAGGTGACGTGGATGTAGAACTCTATGACAATAATGAGTGGAACTTAGAAATAAGAGTAGAAATGATAGACAATGACGAAAGAAGAAGTAAGGAATGCAGGGAAATATAGGACCCGTTCTACAAGTATCCGGCTATATTTATTTGCTATCAATTTATTGATGACAATTACAACTGTCCTTACCTTTCAGCTTCGTAACGGCCAGAAGTGGGATACTATCTAAGCATTTTAACGGTAGTAGTACCATTCTGCATTGTGTCATTGTATTACTGTGAGCGTTGGAGTGAAATTTCGTTCTATATTTGTGGCGATTTTGTGGTATAACGAAATTAATTATTTCAATAATTATTTTCCATACATTTGAATATGTTTGTTATAATGTATAAGATAAGACTTTTCATTCTTGTGTCGAAAGTTGATGTTTATACAGCGCGTTAGGCAGATCAAGAATGTCAAGAATGCACATTACATGCTACACAATTTAGATATTTGTGAGGTATGCATTATTTTGAATTTACATTAATCTTTTTTAAAAAATTACAAGATTACGAAATGAAAAAGGAGATAGGAAAGAATAACAAGAAAAGTTTTTACATATATTTCTTGGTAATTCCTCAGTGACGTAATAGATTAAATGTAGTGAGTAAATTGATTGACTGTAATCATAGTAAGTGGAATGGCGCGAAACTCATGTGGGTTTAGAAAATGCTGATATCATGAAAGATACAAAATAAGTGTTAAAAGTCTCGAATATTGATTGAAGTTCGGACATTCGTTTATGTTTCAGCAGAGTCTAGAATCTAGCATGTGACAATGAATTCACAACTCAATGAGAAGCCGGAGAAGTTATATATTGTTTTCTGAAGACAGTGTTGATATAAATGTTTTTTGTTCTTCAATTAGTAGAGGATAGGAATATGAATTATTGAGTGTCGAACACGTGGCCATAAATCTGCAAAATTTTGGAAAATGTCGGTTAATTAAATAAGAAATGGTGAATTGCACTGCTGTTGTACAGGTTGATATGACAACAATGTATAATTTTGATAGATTTTATAATGTCGTGCACTTCTTATTTTGCGTAAAATAAATAGTAGTGAAGTTTTAAATACTCAACTGTACATCCTATATTCTATAGCGTGCATTAACTATTGACATTCAAATACCACAACGTCACTGCCCGAGGAGGAATGAAATATTTCCCTCTACATTAAATATTCTGTAAGTATTAATATAAGAATAGCTAAGAATAGTTGAATTTTTCAAAATATGTATGTATAAATAACTAAATACAAAATTGCAACTATATATTACTCTATTATTAAGAACTTTTAATATGGTGAAATGAGTAAGCAAATTTCTAAATAATGCTAATTTGATGCAAATCTTTCTCAAAAATTGTAACTAACAACAACATTATAACTGGTTCAAAGACAAGTGATCGAGCATACAATTCAATTTAAACTTACTAATCATGAAACAAATCTCCAGATATTATTGGCATTCAAACATTTAACTTCTTACTGATCAAATTTGAGCAAGCTCTATTAGAATATAAGTTCAATCATGAATTCTGGAATCAACTTGCAATCCTTTAAACAACCTATTAAACCATTTATTTGAAGAAAAATATGTAGGCATTAAAACTCACCCAATAAAATTCATAACTGGTATCTACCACAATATGTTATAATTGCTCTTTTACATTCGCGAAACAATTGCTTTAAAGTAACTATTTCATACAAAACTTTCAATTCCCTTTTCACTAACTCAATATTACAGGTTTTATTTGCAACCAGTTTGAATTCAGCTTCACAACTGAAGCGTATAACATGTGACGAAAATTTCGAATAGATATAGTTCCATATATTGCCACTACGGCCTATAGTCGGGCTATCTCCCTGACATCTGTACAATTCTATTTGCTTACTTTTCTTTAATTATATCAATAACCCATTACAATTCTTTTATATGCTTTATATTTCCGTGTACTTTTACCTTCGAGTGCCGATAGGACAGAAGAAACTATGAAGATCGCGAAAGTAATCGAATTCAATATTTCACCTGACTTACACGTTTCTTGACCCCTGCATGAAGAAAAAAGGAATTGTTTCCGTTTCTAGAATTTCCTTAATTATCGCCAAAACCCCAAAACAAGACTGGTTCACGGTAGGGCTTAGATTAAAAGTAGTGATTCTGTGCAAAAACTTTTCTAGTAATTTTGTTTATAGGCTATTTCATAAACGAGCCTCCTATAATATTATAAATTACTCAAATTAAATTTACGAAATTATAATTTAATTTTGAATACTTTATTATTCGATATAAGTATTTTTTGTTAAAATGGGAAAAATTCAAAAGGGTAGTTTAATTTTGAGGGTACGTCATTTTTAGATGATTGTCTCAAAAACAACTTAAGTAATTTTATTTATTTGCGTATGTCAATTCTTCATTAGCAACCTTATAATAGACCGCAAGTAATTTGTCTTGAAAAACTCACAAGGAATAGTATATTTTCGGAATGAGTTTTCTTCCCTGGACGATTTTAAGAAATATGTCAACAGCCTATTTTGTTCACATTTCGTAAATAAATATTTCAATAGTTAAACTATAATGTGAAACAAACCATTTCTACTGAAAAATTCCAAATGTGATAGTTTACCCTTAGGACTGAGATTTTATCGAAGGATTTTTCTATTAAAAAAAAAAAAGTTTAGTCAATTTTGTTCTTACAGCAAAACCTATAAATTTGGCCACCTTTCTAAGTTGGCCAGCTGTGTAAATTGGTCTCAATGTCATGTAACCTGTCTTTTTTCTATAAGATATGGATTACTTATTACTCTGTAAGTTGATCACTTGCATATCTTAAAACTTTGTCCTATTAAGCAGTGTTGTTCCTATACTATTAATGTTAAACGTATAGGAACAACATGTTCATCTTCATGTTCATCACCTAAATATTTGGCAGTAGATGCAATCTTCTTTATTTCTAACAAACCCTGTAAATTTGCCCACCTCTTAGTTGATAACCTCCGTAAATTGACATCAATGTTATGGAACCTGAATTTTCCTGTAAGATATATTTACTTATTATTATATAAGTTAACCATGTTGCCATATCTCTTGTAACTTGATCGAATTAAACAATGTTGTTCCTATACAGAAGTAAAAGTGGATCTGAAAAGGTGGGGGGACGGTAGGTACCGACATGACGTCAGGCCGTTCCGCCTTCCTATCCTTGCCCATTGTAATTTTTTTAGGAACTGGAGGGACGTCGTACATATTTTTTGGAGGCGGGGGACGGCGTCCCCAGGCGTTGCCCTTCACTTTTACCCCATGTATACTAATAATGTTAAACTTATCTGTGTATGTTGGACACTTGCATGTATTGCAGAATACACGATTTCTTTATTTCTGACCATCCTTATAAACATCCTCTATTGTTATGTTTCGGAAATTCAGTAACCTCAAAAAAAGAGGGGGCAAAACTTGTCAATTCAAGGCAGCAACGTCATTTCAAATTTTGTTAGACTGAGCAAGATTCTCCGCTCATATATTTGTTTTACTTTCTATTAGTATATTACTACACAAATGATTAAGAACATGCATTTCTAAAACTCAGGGGAGGGGCAATTGAACATCACTGCCCTCCCCGAATGGAGCGATCATTGAAGATAACTTCTACAAAAAAAATACAGGAGGGGATGAGGTTTACTTTGTCTTACGTATCACGTCGGCGCGTGCATGAACAGAAAGAACTCATCCATATTTAGCATTAGTCTAGTCCACATGGACATGTGTAAGTATGACTTCTTTCGTTTCATCACGATTCATAATATATAACGGTAGAGTTTATGTTGTAGTGAAAAAAAAAGAAAAAAAGAAACAAATATCAATTCGTTTCCACTTCTTTGTGATAAAAAAAAAACTAGTAGCAAGTTGCATTTGTTTGTTAATCAAGAACAGATGAATGGTAGGAGTGGTGAGACGGCACCGATATTCCAGGTTTTCCTGCAACTCGTAATTCAGTGAAAAATTACAGAATGTTGGACGTAATTAATTTCTAATTAGTTTTGTTTTCAGTTAAAAGTTTTGTACGTAATTACTATGTAGAAATTACATCCAAAAATAGAGTATTTAATTTCCATTTAAATAATGGCAAACTCAGGTAGATATGCATATTGTTTTAATAGATCTATCTTAGAAATAATTTTTACGGGTCTAGGTCAAAACTCCCACAGTCACAACTCCCACACTCAAGCAATATCAAAACGCCCACACAATCGGTCATAATTCGCACACAAATGAACAAATCTCCCAAATGCACGGTCATAACTCCCTCAGCCTAAACCCCCACACTCAAGAAATGTCAAAACGCCCACAGAATCGACCATAACTCCCACACAAATGGACAAAACACCCACACATAACAACGATTATAATCCACACATAAATGGACAAAACTCCCACACGCAGCAATTGTCACAACCACCACACAAATGGACAAAACTCCCACACAATCGGACAAATCTCCCACACTTTGAAATGATCCTGGTTGTACGTCTTGTAAGTTTCACACGCTGAAAATAATTTTTAAAAAGTCCAAAAGTGTTTTGACCGTTCGTGCATTTGCGAGATTTGTCCATTTGTGTGGGAATTATGACCGATTACGTGGGCGTTTTGATATTTCTTGAATGTGAGAATTTTGGCTGTGGGAGTTTTGTCCATTTATGTGGCGGTTGTGACAATTTCTACGTGTGGGAGTTTTGTCCATTTGTGTGGCAGATTTGTCCATTTATGTTGGGATTGTGACCGTTGCTATGTGTGGGAGTTTTGTCCATTTGTGTGGGAATTATGACCGTTCGGGGTTATGACCGCTTACCTATGTGGGAGGTTTGGCTGTGGGAGTTATGACCGTTCGTGCATTTGGGAGATTTGTCCATTTGTGTGGGATTTATGACCGATTATGTGGACGTTTTGACATTTTCTGAGTGTGGGAAATTTGGCTGTGGGAGTTATGACCGTTCGTGGATTTGGGAGATTTGTCCATTTGTGTGGGAGGTATGACCGTTTGTGTGGGCGTTTGCACATTTTCTGAGTGTGGGAGTTTTGGCTGTGGGAGTTTTGACCTGCTCCCATTTTTATTTTTACTAAGCAATTTTTGATTGGTTGATTAGGAGCACAATATTCCGTATAACACTGGAGTATTGAGACAAATACTTTCATCTTATCGTGGACTCGAAACTCTATGAGCTGTCACCCAGAATCGAACCCGAGTCCTCCGCGTCAGAGCTTCTCACGCTAACCATATAGCTACGTGGGAGTTCTAACATACAGTGTGTTTCAAAACTACACCCACATTTGGAAGTGATTACTGATAGCAAGATAAAACAAAAAGTACAGACTAAAGTGGGTGTAGAAATTATTTCTTTCGGTGTCGCAAATTTGTTGGAAAAGTACAAAAACAGCCAGAACGTAAGAACAAAATGCTGGATCGAAATTAGATAAAATGGAATGTCAATTATTTTTAATGATAGATTCCATTAATGCACAATTCGACGTGGTGCCAAGGGGAGAAAGAGTAACCACCAAAGAAACCGGAGAATTCCTTGAGTATTTTATGAAAAGTTGAATGAGGAAAATAGGCAACAATCAAGTAGCTACAATGTGTTAATGCATAAAAATCATTGTGCATTATTCAAGTCAGAAGAAACTGTTAAAATTTGAAAGAAGCAGAGAAGGACATGTTTGATTTGCTTTGTCTCAGTAGAGAAAATGAAATGAAATGAAATCTTTAAGTTTTACGTCCCATGGTTATGCCGGTTAGGCTAAAGGAGACGGTGATTATGAGAAATGAATGCGTATTGTCGTCGTGCGTTACACTCCACTTAGATGTTGTTAGGTACAGAATGTTTTTTTATTCCTTTTCCAAGAAACTTCTAAATTAAAGGTGCAAATAATAATTTGTGAAGGATGGCATTCGAAGATGAGGAGAAGGTCAATTACTGATCATCCAAATATATTCAGGTTTATTACCTTGGTGCAAAAGAAACAAGCAGAAAAAGAACATTAACGTCCATGTTGATGTTGGATATTATTCTGAGTTACAGAAGATGAAATTGAATTGTGGACTAGACATCGTAGTGATCACACTGACTTAAACAAATATCTTGTTGCTGTGGCACACTGCGTTCATTTAGAGGATTAGATGGTTAGTAACTGTGATCACAAATAATTTTACTTTTCTCAATTTATTCTGCATATATGGACATTTATTTTAATGTCTTGACTTTGATTATATTTGTTAATTTAAAAAATCCCTTATTTACATACAACTTGTTCATAGTTGTAGAACTTTGTTTCTTTCCGTTTATATGATACAATTTCTTGACTGCTGTAACAGACAAGGTTCCTTTTTGGAAGCCGCACCTTTTATTTTAAAGTTTCGTTTTGTTAATTTAAAAATAAGTTTTAGTTACATATACGTGTAGTGTATCCGTGGCTGAACAACTTTATTTTTTCAATTTATGTGATATGATTATTGACTACTGTAGCGGACAAGGCTTAATTTCGAAGCCACATCTGATTTTTTTGCCTGAAGTGAGTGCTTACATATCCGCTGCATGTTTTTCACATGATTTGATCTGTTATTACGACAAGGTTTGAAAAGTTCCCTTTATGGAACTTGGCACAGAGTAGACCACGACGTAGAGATTCCTCGTCGTGTTTTTCTGCCTGAAATTATTTTCTACTCGTGGTCATTCCCAGATAATTTTGAGGCCGAATCTATTATGTAAATATTGAGAACAGGCGTTTGACCAATCAGAGATAAGGATTTGTTTACATTTGCCAGTTTTGGTTAACCACAAACAAGCATTTGTTTATATCTCTCATGCACACCAGTAACTACCCTTACAATTTTCTATAAATGATCCTTATATATAAGTTTACATCTTAGGTACGGGACAGAAAGATTCGTTATATACTTTTATTGTATTAAATTGTTTTTGAAAACAAGATTAAGTTAAAAATTATCAATAATAATAATATTTCTCTGGCTATGCACTACAATGAGGATTAGTATTATGCATTAGAAAAAGTATCCACTTCATTGTCCTGTGATTCATTTTGTGTTTCTGGGCCAAAACCAGTTCTTTTAGGGGAAAAGTTGATATTCTTCTTTCGAGAAAAGTCCACGAAATTCACGTTCGCGCTATCACCACTTTGGAGAATAATCAATAAGCCTAAATTTTATTTTTCTTACCTTAGGTTGATTTTTTTAATGAATTTATTTGACAATTTTTATTTACATATAGGCTACCTAGGTAGTGTGGTCCTAGGTGTTGATTTTTTTTTAGTTTAGAAGACGACAAGCTTATGACATATTCTTATACTTAGAGTTTGATTTTGTTCGGTAATTTAAATTTTATACTTTACATACAATAAGCTCAATTACATACAATAATTACAGATTTTTTTCGATTCGGATATCAGTCTAATGATGAAAGCTTTTTCTCGTAAAACCAGCTGATTTTATTTGCCTGATGTAACTGTTTAAGGTTAACCATAGACCGTTTTTTAAAAATTATTTTGTGTGAATAATTATTAGATTGAATTGCCAAATTATTTTTATGCATATTGGCAGCGTGTGGAATAATGTAATGAATTATACAGAACCTGGAAAGCTTAATTCTTAGTTCGGCAATCATAAGATTTTTTTTTAACCACACAATCATTTTATCTTATCAAGGAAGTACAGAAACTACATCAAATAGTAAAGCTATTATTGATTTCTCTCTTCTCTCACAGTCTTAAATTTAGTTAATAAGGGATAACAATAAATCAAAAGTTATTACTTTTAATTTAGAAATTTTGTAGGAAAGGAAAAAATATGCATTTAACACTAAGTGGAGTGTTTTGTTCAATAATAATCCTAGCCCTCAGTGAAAATTGGTAACACCGCACAAATCAAGCTACAAAAAAATTAAACTTTGCTGAGAAAATCCTTTTCTGGATATAAATTTCCTTAACAAGTTTTCGGCCAAACAGGAATTCCTGATTCACCGAACATGGCCGCCTGTCCAGGTGTGCGATAATTTAGTAGCCAAAGGCATTCGGCGAAACACTAATTGGTGAAACAGGAAGACACGTTTTCAAAGAAACTTTGGTGAAGTTCATCCAAGTGAGTATATAAAGAAAGATGATTAAAAAGTCACCCTACTGCCACCAGAATACACAGAAATCTATCGACAAAGTTAGCAAGAATTAGTTATCCTATCAGGCGTGGCTGCAGCTATGGGTTGATTGATTTTGCAATCACTTCTTTTTAACCTCAAAAAAGGTTTTTCAAATGTAAAGAGTGTTTCAGTAAAAATAAAACTCTGCTCTTTAGCGTAAAAGATACTGATGTAAATCTCCAAAGTTCATATATATATATATATATATATATATATATATATATATATATATATATATATATATATATATATATATATATATAAACTGAAGGAAAGAAAGCGGTTTAAGTGTATAGTTGCATGAGCTCTGCAACTCCATCCAGTAACATTGAGCATACGACAAGAAACTACCAGTTCTTAACATAGAAAAGCGCATTTATACCTGTATTACTCATATTTTCCCATAGTGGCTGCATCCGTTTTACAACTACTAGTTGTTTACTTCCAGAATAGTTATGAATTCTTCACTTGGCCAAAATAGAAATTGGGCTTAATTAAAAAAAAATGAAATGAAATATTTCAGTTTAACGTCCCACGATTATGTCCTTTAGGCTAAGGGAGAAGGAATGTGAATGTAAGTGAATGATGAGGAATAATTGGTGGAATGAGAATGTGAGAGGACAGGTAATATTGTGGAAAAACCCACAAACATGATGATATCCGCGACAAACTTACTTAGTCGGGAATCGAACCAGGAGCCCCATACAATAGAGCTAGGCGCTCTACCACCGAGTCACCGTATCTCTGTCGTCCTAACTAAGGAAAAATGTATAAAATACAATATTGACACGTACAACTATTGCTTCGTTTTATACTTTGGCTAATGTTGAGTGTTAATAAATTACACCATTCAGATAAAGAGGAAAGATTGGCGTTCACTTCTACAAATTGACAAGTCCCGAACTCGAACCTGCAGCAGAGTTCTCGACAGTCTTTAGAGGTGAATTTTAGATCTATCGGAAATGTATTTGCCGACTGAGGACAATTCAGTCCCGTCTTGCCTTATTAATGCTTTTCGAAAAAATAATTTATATTATAATTAGACTAGGTAGAATTAGTTGCCAATTTGGAGCGAAGAGCTCGACTTTTATGAATTATTCATAGATTTTTTAGTGCATTAGTTGTTTTCTTGAGCGAATATGGTAAGAGCTGAATTTGGCATATCAGTAAAAAGCATAAGGGCTTTGAAAAATTGGATTCACAGAACAAAACGAAAAGGGCTTCGCCCTGTTTCTAATACTGAAAAGTCTACTTTGCATTGTTTACAATGACAATTGACAAATGATTTTCCAATGTTAAATCTATGGGCATCCCTTTTTGTTGATTATTCCTCAATGGTATATCCAATCGGGATATACGATTTCTCACGACACTCAGCGCGCTCTTTCAAATCACCATGCTAAATTTGGTGAATAATGGTTCAGATATCTTGGAGATCCAGGTTGTAGGTGATTATTCCTCAATGGTATGTACGATTACGACATGCAGCCCCTTACGACACTTAGCGCACACTCTCGAATCATCATGTCAAATTGGTGAACAATGGTTCAGGCATCTCAGAGGAGTATCTAGCTTAACGAACGCCTAATAGTGTATAGAGGAGCTTCGCTTCAAGAATGCTAGTGTATGCATATTTTAAAAAAAATCATAGTTTAGTTACAATATTGTAATTACGTATTCCAGTTTTAAGCTATATTTAAAAAAAAAAGTTTGCAGTTAATGTGCTCAATAGTCGCATGAGAAGTAAATTGATTTATAATTGATAAGTATCCAAAACATTTTATCAGAAAAGTTCGTCATTTATTATTGAAGCAGTTGTTTATGCAGCAGATGGGCTTTTTCCCATTTCTAAGCTTTAATCCATTAACTAAATGAGTGTTTATCTAATGGAGAATTCTAAACACCCTACGTTTGTTCAATTGATTCTACACTAAGCCTATTGATTTTGAAATAAAGATAGCAGTTTTCAAAGACAACAAATAAACAACCACATACCACAGATGTTTAATCAGTGACCACGCGAAGAAGCTTAAATGTCATTTCCAAACTAGAAAATTCAGGCAAAAGTAATCCTATCCTTATAAAAGGTATTGAGCACTGTATTACTCATTACAAAAACTGATTTATCACTATATGCAGTCAAAACGTTGAATATTTTATATAGGGTGTTTCATCAGAATTATCGGCGTTTTCTTCACATATTCGAAATGTTTCAAAATGTCAATGAGAAGAAACAGCACTGCCACATTTATTATCAATATTTGTTTCAATAATAGCGTAAACAATTAAATTAGAAACAAAATCTTAATATGGGCCAACTTTCCACAATTAAAACATTGTTAGAAGGGAATTTGGAAGTAATTAGTACTTATGAACGCTAAACATTCATTCTTCACTCCGCAGAGCGGCTTTAGGCCAACACACGAAATATTTTCTCATGTTCTATTCAATCTTTTTCTGTCATAAAATTATTATAAATACAATAGCTGTAGCATGCTAACATTTGTATCTCAACATTGGCTGATATACATAAAATAAGCAGGAGTGTAGAAGTGCAATCGAAATACGGAAACAGCGAACTACTTTATCAGTCTTCCTATGTAAGCCAGCAAATGAGTCCTAGTAGAAATTTGACAATTAGTTCAGATCTAAGATACAAAGAATAAATGCTCAATCGACTTTTACAAAGGTAAGAAAATAAAAACTCTAGAAAGCAGACAAGAAACAATAGTAGGTCTAATAAAGCGTTTAAAGGCATAAAATAATTTATTACTATCATCTATAAAAATTATTTGAAGACATGCCAAGCCTAACAAATAAATGCCTAATATAAAATTATTTTGCTTTTAATTTTATGATATATTAATATAAGAAACTTTGATTTATATGCTTCTCAAAATCGCTAATTTCTTCAGATTATGGATGCTGTATGATCATTAATAAATGAATAATTTGTTTCTGTCATTCTAGCCTTTCATAAACGAATATAACCCTCTGCATTTCCACATTTGAATCTCTCTCCCTGTTTTCTCTCTTAATGTAATCCGTCATGAACTCACAGGATGAATCAGTCATGAATCCTCCGACTCTTGAATACAGATGTAGCCGCTCTATCAATAGTCCATCTTTATTCCCTATAGGTTTGTTGTTAGTAGTATGCTGATATTTAGGCACTTCAAACCAGAGATGTTCACCCTCGCGAGGGTGGCCCTCTCGAGGGCATCCTGACCCTCAAGTTCCCTCGCCCTCAGTAACGCGAGGGCGAGGGAGCGCGAGGGCGAGGACAAGTTTTGGCCGCGAGGGCGAGGGTGCGCGAGGGAGAGGACAAGCTTCGATGGCGAGGGTGAGGGTGCGCGAGGGCGAGGACAAGTTTTGGCCGCGAGGGCGAGGGTGCGCGAGGGCGAGGACAAGCTTCGATGGCGAGGGTGAGGGTGCGCGAGGGCGAGGAAAAGCTTCGACGAAGAGGGTGAGGGTGCGCGAGGGCGAGGACAAGTTTCGGCAGCGAGGGCGAGGGTGCGCGAGTGCGAGGACAAGTTTCGATGGCGAGGGTGAGGGTGCGCGACGGCGAGGAAAAGCTTCGACGAAGAGGGCGAGGGTGCGCAAGGGCGAGGACAAGCTTCGATGGCGAGGGTGAGGGTGCGCGAGGGCGAGGACAAGTTTTGGCCGCGAGGGCGAGGGTGCGCGAGGGCGAGGACAAGCTTCGACAGCGAGGGTGAGGGCGCGCGAGGGCGAGGACAAGCTTCGATGGCGGGGGCGAGGGTGCGTGAGGGCGAGGAAAAGCTTCGACTAAGAGGGCGAGGGTGAACGAGGGTGAGGGCCAAGTGTTACTGCGGGAGCGAGGGTGCACGATGGCTAGAGACAACTTCCTTCAGGAGAACGAGGGCACGCGAGGGAGGAGGACAAGCTTCCTTAAAAGCAACTGTTTTGGAGTTTGCTGTTTGACCTCTTTTGGAGAGAGGCAAAATTTAAAATATCATCTGCCATGTCCCCTAGATGAAAAGTTAGTGTCATAGCAAGGTTATACATTAATCGTATTTTTCCTTTCAATTAATTGCAGTAGACAATTTCTCGTGTGTACGTACATAATTATTAAAAATAATAATGCAAATAAGAATAATATTTGATTTTTCCCATGAAAGTTTCCGGGTAGAAAAAGCGCTACATTAAGAAGTAAGTGTGCCTCATTGTTGCCTTCCCTGTGCTGGAGACGTTTTAGATAAGAAGTGTCTACTACACTGTCATGTTTAAAGAGTGTTGGTAGACAGACAGACAGTCACTCACGTCATTCAGCAGTAAATGACAAGAGCGCTGATATCTGAACAAACACAATCAATGAGAGAACCATCAGAATGCAGTAGATCAGATGGAAAAAGACTTGATGGAATGACTTTGGTTCATAGATGGCCATTTTGCTCTGGACTCTCTCGGACTCGGGCTCATTTTTTTCAACTGGGCTCTCGCTCATTTATTCCTTTGGGAATCGTGCTCGGGCTCACTTTCCTCAGTTGGACTCGCGCTGACTTATTTCATTGGCGCTCGGGGTAGCGCTTAATTATTGAACCCGAGAACGGTTGAGCGCGAATACCGAGCTAGCGAGCGTTGGGCTCGTGAGTTTGGATGCCCATGAAATGGGCTGATTAATAGCATACATCCTCCTCCAATGTCCACCACTGATGAAGTTGTTACAATTAATCGGAATTTTTAACTTTTCATAGTTTTGTGACAGCCCAAACTATTAAATTATCTGAATCGATATTTGTTAAAATAATGTCAGTCACTATTGTATCGATTTTCATTGTTTCTGCTTTTATAATCTACGTGGGTAGAGCTATCATTTAGTTACAAAATAAATAATATGTTTTTTCTTGTCTTTAAATAGAAATATCTGACACGTTAATACTGAAGTTTTGTTAAAAGAGCTGCTTTAACAAAATAAATTTAATAAGTTCCACAAGACATAAGTTGTTTATGCAGCCGAAATTTGCAACTGTTGACTGATTGCCGTTTAGCGTTCTCTTTCGTCGGCGAGGCTATATGAGAAGTGGATCTATAGGTTTAACGCGGAATTCGATCCACTGTCGTTCAATGTTCTCCCACTCGGAATTGTCCCCAGGACCCCATGCACCAAAGGTTCGCGTGCAAGCCAGTGAGATAGGGTTTGTATGTTGTTCAATGATTTTTATTAGGAATAAAATACGTTGCAGGATGATATACTGATTGCAAATATTATAGTGCAAGTATTGAACGATTGTGTGGTAAAAGGAGAAATATAAATTTGGACAAATTAAAAAAAAGGCCTGAAAAAAACTGTAGGATATATGAAACATATAAAACTTAGGAAAAGCCACTTCAGCAAAACGAGCAGGATTTTGTTGTGGGTAAACAGTTTAATCATATTATTATTAATTTCGCACAAATGTGCCACACATCATAGCATGGGCGGCGATTAGGGGGGAAAGGGGGGACAGTTACCCCCCACTCTTTTGAAATGACCCATTAATGTCGCTATATAGTTTCATTTGGAAATATCAAGTTTTTGTATGTATTAAGGTTCATAGAATGAAAATGGTGCCATAAAATATTTGCCGTTCCGTGAGTACATATTAGTTGTCTTCCCGTGCAGTTAAGAAAGCTACAGGAGTTGCGTTTTAATTGCCACGAAAAATGGCTCAAAAATTAACCTCCGAGTGTACTTTCATATTCATTTCCTTTTACAAGGGCTCGATGTGTTAGTCAGCCGCTTTGGAACTAATTGAGATAATATTTCGCAGAAAAAGAAGTCCTTCATAAGCAGTGTTTTTTTTTTTCAGAAACAATGTTCTGGGGGGGCACACTTAGTATTCTGGGGCGGCACTGCAGGTACTATTCTATTCATTATTATATTATAGACGTATTATTTTGGTCTCCTTCGGGGGGAGGCTCTCAGAGCTTCGGGGGGCAGTACCCCCCAAAAAAACATGTCTGGAAGAAACACTCTTCACAACTTATTCTGTAATTACACAAAAATCGATAGTTCCTGAAATGTTTTTTCTTCTTTCTAATAGTAAGGAATATTTGATTTGATTTTTTAAATATCCCTTCAGCAGTGAGACTATATGAGACGTGAACCTGCCGATTAACGTAGAATACGAACCACATGAGCTCCCGCCAGGAATCGAACCCGGGTCTCCCACGTCAAAGTTGCGGCATTGTTTTGCAGTGTAATATACGAGTTCAGGGGTGTACATATACAATTTTGTATATACAATTAAATTTAGTGAATTCAACATAATTCTAGGTTTTAGGATTATTTGGGATAACTGGAGTGTGGAGTGATTCTAAGTATTGTTGAAATGAAATGAAATGAAATCTTTAAGTTTAACGTCCCATGGTTATGCCGGTTAGGCTAAAGGAGACGGTGATAATAAGAAATGAGTGAAATGGTGGAATGATTAAAGTGGGAGGAAACGGGAGAACCCCGAGAAAACCCACGAGCACGGCGTTTGTCCACCACAAAGTCCACACGGCGCGAGCTGGGATCGAACCAGGGACCCCAAGCACCGGAGGTGAATTACTGAGCCACCGCGCCCCCTTAAATATTGTTGAGTTTTGATATATTCCAAGAAAGTGAAAACTGCACCTAATGGCAATAAACATGTTTCGGGAAGCTGCAAAAGTATTTCTTTAAATGTCGCAGCATATGCTTGTAGTATTTACTGTCTTTGTAAGAGTAATAACATATAATAGCATGCGTGGAACTAAAAAATATAAATTGTTCATTAATTCCCAGTTTCAATATAACTTTTGCAAAACAAGCCTCATTTTTCATTAGTATTCGATTAATATTATTCTTTCTGTTTATTTGTTTTGCAAATTTGTTATTAAATAGGCCCCTAATCTGATCATACAAATTTCCAGACAGAATTATAAGATATTAATGAGCAAGGAATCCAACCTCTTCTTACACCTTCGTTGTTTAAGAGTACAAAGCGCTAGTATCTACTTTGCGTTGCTCTTGTAAATTTACTTAATAAAATATGAAACACGATATATGGTATTTTAACTGGAAAAGACAGTATTCTAATAGTTATACAACATTTCGTCAAGAAAAATGTTAAAAGCAATCAGGAAAACTAACATTGATTTACAACTATTGAGATCATGTCTTACCCCCCTACTTTTAACGTCCAACCACCGGCACTGCATCATAGCCCAAATACTGAACATATTTACCTCTTCTGGGATGCTTGTCTATCAGCAGACAATTATCCTGGACATAACAGACATCAAACATTACGCATAAATATCTTTTTTTTTTTTTTAATTTAGAAGGCAGCTTTATATCATGAGATCGAACCTTTGGAGTTATAATTAGAAATTTAAGGAGACTTTACAGGTATTCAACATTCATGAAATTACAGAACTTATAATCACAACTGCTAAACGTTTCTCCAAGGTATTAAACGTTTGGTAAAGGAAGTAACAGGATCTGATATCAGTGATTACACGTGTTGGTTAAAACCATTTTATAAGAAAACAGCTATTTCTGCGGAAACTAAAAGCAAACCAAGAGGAATAAAGGAACTTTCTCTAACCCCTTCGTATCGGTTTGAATGTAACACAAAGAAATAATGGTACTTCAGAGGGTACTGCAATATCAATGGTCTCTTTCAAAATATACGTATTTCAGTTTATTTAATCAACTTTGGTTTCCATCCAGCCCATCTAAAGGGAGGGTGCTAACCAAGGCACTCGTAAGAGTGAACGCTTTTTGAGAAATTTTGACAGTACCTCCCGAGCACTTACCTTTTTATATGAAGAAATACTACAGTGGTCTGTTACTGCAGAAGAATGTGATTAAGAGAGAAGGAAACGTAGATTTTTTTTACATTGTATTTTTAATTGGAGTCGGCTTGTGAGAGAAATAGCACTTAAAAATTAAAAGATTTTTTGTTGCTTCAAACTATTAGAAAACTTTCCAAAGTTCGTAATATGACCCCTACGATAATTGTAAGCAATGATCAGGCCCGGAATTGGGCCGATTTCTCCCAATCTAGCCCCGCGCTAGAGTGTTATCCAATCCATTCGACAGTGTCGTCTTAGCAGCCTAATGGACCCTGTAGAAACCAGTGTGGCCCCTACGACTAAATTTTGCAAATAATACATTATAATATATTCTATAAGTAATATAATCTGCTTGCGGGGCCCTCGGCCAAGTGACCATCAAGTGGCTCTGTTACTTTTGGCTTGTGAAGTACACATATCATGTTGCAATACAAGCACATCCATGGACGTAAATAAGGGAGCGTATGGTCTCTACCTAGAATTCAAATGAACGAATGAATAGTTTGTATTGTTTCTGGAAACAAGCAATATGTTCTAAAGTTGATTTGAGCTGGAAAGTTTATTTCTTTACGTTTCCAGCTTCTGTTGTAAAAGTATATATTATAAGTGATATGTGATATGATACCTCCATTAACATCCGGTTGGTATAACCTCAGTGCGATTTCTTTGTATGTTTCTTTCTCTTCTCCCACCCAAAACCAAGACTTATATGCTCTCTCTCTCTCTCTCTCTCTCTCTCTATATATATATATATATATATATATATATATATATATATATATACATGTGTGTGTGTATGTATGGCTTGGGGCAATATAGTATGTGCAATATGTATGCAGGTTAGTTGGGAACCTGGGGGTCCCGCAATAATGTTCCCAATCGGATCCTGCACCTTCTAAGTCCATTAGATTACCTTTTTTTCCTTACATTGAAGCAAGAAAGCTTTAATTTTTTAACTATGTGACTTCCCTCAGGAACAGCCTCTATCTTTAATTATGTGTCCTGCTAAAATACATTAAATAGTATAATTTCTTAATTAGTAATGAAGGTCGGACGGATACGTGTTCTTATACTGCATCAACGAAGAACTGGATGATCTTTGCTTTAGACGATAGACTATATTACCTACTCACCAACCAGTACGGAGTACGCATTCCTTGGAAAAGTCAGAACAAACCTTCAATTTACGATACCCGAAAAAAAGATTTTATCTGCAGCTATAACGCGTACAGGCAATCTAGGTTGGAATTCACGGTTGGATTTACGACGGGCTCCTGGGGGGGGGGGGGTGAAAGAATCCTTCGATGATCTGAAGCTGCCGCACAATAGTGTCGCTATGGGGAGGGGCAAACGGCACTTCGTCCTGTGTTTATGCAAAGATTTCTTTGAATTTAGTACAGGTGTCTTTCTCATCACCATAGTAAAAATAGAAACTAACTTCTACACACAAAAGTGGCATTTGTATTCAAACTAAAAAATGGATCAGAGATTTTTGCACATACGAAATGCATATATACCACATATTACCAAGGGTGTTATTGCTGGAATTGTAAACGAAATTCACGAAACTAATTTCGTACAAATAACTAACTCAAATCTTTACGTACATCTTAAATATCTCCTTATATGTTAATAATTATAAGAAACAATATGTTGAAAGCAACACTTTTTATACCTCATCACCGTTATAATTAATATAAATTGCACTACAAGACGAGAATTTTTTCGAGTCTGGTGAGCAACATAAGTTTACCCAAGTTTTAGGTCTCAAGCACTATTTTAGTGCTAAATGATCCGTATGTAAAACCTATAAATTGATAAGAGTAATTGTACGATCATAATGAAGGGCATTTATGAAGGTTTAAAGATACTCAAATCATAATATATTATAATAATAGATATAGTTTAAATGTTGTTAGATGTACCCTTCTTACAACTCTCGTGACGCACAAGGATTCTGAGAACTTCTAGATAAAGGAATATATTTTGTACGTAAATTTACAGAAAGAGACGAGAAATGAGCCGTCGAGAATCGAGACAATAAAGAAGTTTCCGAGAATTGAGACGAGACGAGACTTCTGTAAGATTTATGAGACGAGATGATAAACCTTATTTCTCGTCTCGTCTCGTCTCATGCTCAACATTAGTTTGCACCGAAAGATGTAAAGGAAACTATTCAAATATTGCCTGAACATTTTCATGGTAATATTAAGCTTGGAGTACTTAATGATTTCAGTAAATGCTAGTAGGTATTATTTTTTGGGAGGGGGGGGGGATGACCACAAATTTTCGCTCATTCGATTTTCGGTAGCTGACTCAAGATTATAGAACTCATATTTTTCTTTTCAATTCTAGTTCCTTTATCTACATTGTGGCGTATCAGAACGGAATAAAATAAACTTGAAGGAATCAATTAAGAGTAAGGATGAGGGCATCATTAATATTTGAGTGTGATGACGAGTGAGGGGAGTGTGAGGAAGTTCTCTGAGAGTGAATGTGAGGATTAGGAAAGAAGAAAGAAGGCTATCACGGAGATAAAATCCTGAAGGATGTTTGTTTAGAAAATTGTTGAAATAGCACTTTTGTGCGAATTTCAAATAGAAAAGCAAGCTGGTTGGCATGGAGAAACATCTTTTTGTCGGGGAGAGCATGGGAAATGGAGTATGTAGTGTATAGTGTTCGCTCACATTTCGTTTATCGAATAAATAAATAAATAAATTTTATTGATGTAAGTGGCCAACATTGCTCCTTTCGTCCGAGCGATCCCACGATAGATTTTAACTCATTTACTCTCGCGTACCTTAGTGGATCCATACGTCTAGAAAGCAGAGGTGGGGTCGATAGCTTCTTGTATGAAATGTTGACCTACAGAGGGAATCCGAACCACCCTAATGTCTTCAGTGCCCTCCAACAAAAAATTGAACTAGTAAGCACGTGATCCAAAACCGCGCGCGCTAGCCACTAGGCTATCTGGGAAACAAGAATTTTTATGACCTATAGGCCTATGTGCTGTGATGGAAATTTACCTGCACGTACCATATTTTTTCTTTTTTTAACGTACGAACGAACTGTTTGATTTGAGAACAGTTGATTTGCTTATGTAAGCGACTGAAATCTACAACCTAACTGAAGAAACTTTTTCTAACCTATTATAGGCTGCAGAAGAGGTACAGAGTGGACAGGTATTTTTACGTCCGCATATACGTGTAATATAAATAGTATCAACTATTCTACTCTTATCTGACGGATGCCATTTTTATATTAAATTTAATGCACTTTTTAAAATCTCCTGATCTTCCTCTTCCTTCTCGTTCTAATCTCGAATTATCGAGAGTCTCGGTCTCGGTACCATCCCTACCTATTATTTAGAAATGTTCTGGTTATTTATCGCGACGCAGTTGAGATTCTTCTAAGCTAATGTTATTTATTCATTATATCCTAATATTAGAATATGTATTATATTCTAAGAAATGTTCAAGTAAATGAAGTAGTTAAGGTCATGGAAAAATAAGGAATGATCGCATTGTCTGCTGAGAAGGGTTTCTATTCTAAGGATTTAGTTTTAAGGAATAGTGGAATGAAACAAGAGAGAGGAAAATATATTGCAAAACTAGAAATGACCATTTTTACGTCAGCAAATTTGCAGTGCAACGTAATCTACGTACTCTTTTTAGTAGAGGCAAATAATGGACAGTACTAACGATGACAGAACATTTATGATAATGAGGTAAGTATTAAGATGGTATCTTAGATGCTAACAAATTACATTTCTTTACAAATGTTTCCTTTATAGTATTAACCATTGGTAAATGTCCTCTGTGTTGTATTGTTATTGTTTGGCTTCTCACACACTTCATCAGCCAATTCACGTGAAACGAGACTTACAAGTTAACGTGGTATCTATCTAAGCTACATGACCAAGCGGGGGATCAAACTCCGGTCTCCCGCATCACTTAGCCACGAGAGAGGGAGTTAGGCTGTATTTTGTGAATTTAATATATCCATATTTAAAAACGTTCTGTGTTTAGAAGGAAAAAAATGTAACTAACAGGTGAACAGAATAATTTTTTTTTCAAAGGGTAAAAAAATAAAACTGTTGGGTGTCACACTATTCTTTGTTCGTGGAATTTTCCAATGACTCGTTTGAGTTCAGAGGTACTTGTTTGTATCGCTTCCTATCTCAGGTAGAAATATCTTAATAGTAGCTAGCAGGGATTTGCAGAGGTTTATGCCTTTGTCGGAAATATTTTTAGCGATCTGATTCTACAACGACTCACCAAAGGTGGTCGCCAACCCTGGTTCGGCTAATAACATAAGTAAATCTTTAGTGGCCGTAATTGTTCACACCTTAAAATATCTTCCGTAATTATATCCACTAGTATTCTCACCTTTTATACTGAAATTACAAGTCGATGATGAGTAGTAAATAATTTATTCGTTGATTCTCTTTTAACGTATATTCACACAAACTGTTTTGCAATCAAACATGTTAATTATGTATCTATAAACCACTACCTAGCAACCAACTATACAATAATGTATATTTCTTACATATATTAAAAACATTCTTCTTTTGTTATTTTTAAATTAACATTATATCAGGTATAGTGCTTATGTAGAAGCACTTTCTGCCCAAAAATACAGGTAATTATCAATCGATACAAAGTATCTCGTTGTATAAAATGTCGCCCGACGACGGGACTGAATATAAAAGTTACAAGCGAGCTTGGCTTTTATATTTAAGAACCACTGGTCCGTTTATAATAATGATATTCTATTAATTACGTCCTTTTACATTTTGATCGACCCTCGTATATAACTTTATTAAGCTTCCTTTATAGAAATACATTTATAATAAATCTTTTATTTCATTAATATTTATCTTTTATTATAGAAACGTCGTCGCTTATTAATCTAATCACTGAAGGGTGCGAAGTCAAAAATTGTAAAAGTCAATTACATTTTAAAACATAAATCACAATGATCAATAGTTTCAATCATTATTAAAAACGATCATATTAAGAAAAAGATGTTTGATCTTTCCAGGGCGCATTATATAGTAATTATGTTAGATGATATTTTAAAATATACATTATATCAATAAGGCGTCATGATACAAAAGGATCTTATTCGAATAACATATAAGGTAGCTCATAAAGACAGCCGTCGAATAATTAGCTTAATAGAATGAATCTTATATTTAACATAATCTTTGACAACAAAGTTTCAACACAGATCAATATAATGGAAATAACCTTTGTGATTAATCAATTATGGATCGAATTATAATTCTTCGCATTAACAGGACAAAATTTAAAAAAATCATTTGAAAACTATCATTGGTTAACGAGAATTAAAGAAAATTAAATTGAGTAAAAATCAAAAATTAAACGTAACCTACGTTCGAACGAGCAAAAGGAAGAAAATAAATCTATTTTTACACAAACAGAAAACACCCTTTTATATTTTTTTTCGTTTAGTCTCCTTCATTCTTATTAATTTGAGCAAGAATGTCAGGTGCAACTAGTCTTTTCACTAAACGCATCCATTTTTCTCTTGTATACTGGGTAGGCCTCCAAACCTTCAACTCGTCTATATTACGAAGTCCATTTGACGTACCCGTTTTAGCGTTCAACAATTCAAAAACTTTAGGGTTTATTTCCTTAAAACATAAATAAGGACCTGAGAAAATGTCACAAAATTTATAAATCTTCTTCAACAACGCATTACTTTGTGGATGTTGTTTAACAAAAACTAAGTCATTGATCTTGATTCGATATTTTCCTTCTTGCAAAGACTCTAATTGAGAATTACGTTTCAAAAATTTGTTATGTCTTCGGATTTTTACCATATTCACTAAATTGGAAGAATCTACGATTGTTGAATCTTCTAACTTGACATTAAAATGTCGTTCCACAGGAAAAATCAAATCAGAACCGTTATGTACATTAGCAGGAGACACGCCTAAAGTGTCTGATATTGAATGATTCAAAAGATACGTGATTTGACTGACATGCTTAATCCATTCGGCATGTTTATCTTTACAAAAGTGTCGAAACAACATACCAAAATTACGATGCACATTTTCTACAACGGAGCTGCTAGGGTAGTACGGAGTTACGAAATGAATTTTAATGTTAGCCTTGTTCATAGCTTTGATAAACACATCACTTTTGAACTGTGAACCATTATCACATAATATGTGTTCGATAGGGCCACAATGTGGAATGTATACGTTCAAGATTTTATTTATGATAGCAGCGGAAGTTGCTCTACGCAGAGGATAAGCTACTACATAACGCGAAAAGATATCCATGGTAGTAAGTAGATAAGTTTCTCCGGTAGCTGCTCTTGGTAACGGTCCATATAGGTCGATAGATAGAAACGAATGTGGTCTCTCTGGCGCTATTGAGAGCATAGGTTTATGTACAGCCTGGTAGTTATGTTTGATTCACATACATTCAACACAGTCCTTGATGTGATTTTTAATTTGAGCTCTCATTCCTCTCCAATAAAAGGATTTATTAATCAAGGCACATACCTTTACATAACCAAAATGACCGAAATCGTCATGATAGGCTTTTAATATACGCGTTGTCAGTGTAGGTGGAATGCAAATTTTGTTTCTAGACTTGAATTTAAAATATTTAATAAGTAGAATTCCGTTGGATAATTTAAATCTAGAATTCCATTGTTTGGGGCAATTACATCCCTCACTGCATGAAGACAAATGTTCCATGATTTGGTTGTATTCCGGATAATTCATTTGATGTTCTCTTAGATCTTCCATTGAAATGGTAGTAGCTATTTCATCCTGTAAGACCTTAAATTCGTTGATGGACAAAATATGTTGTTCTTCTCCAGGAAACAGACGTGATAAGGTATCTACGGGTCCATTATCTACCCCTTTAATGTGCTGTACTTCAAAATCATAAGATTGAAGCGCTAACGACCAACGAAGTAGTCTGTTATTATATCCCTGTATGCTGTTAAGGTATCGTAGTGAATTATGGTCGGTAAGTACTATGAAATGACATCCGCTGAGATATGGAGCAAATTTTTGTATCGCAAAACGTACAGCCAAAAGTTCGATTTCTGTCGTAGTGTATCCTTTTTCAGCTTTCTTCAAAGTACGACTAGCGCAATGGATAACGGCTGGTTCCTTAATGGTTGGATTTGGTTGCCAGAGTACTGCAGAGATTCCAAGTTGAGAACCGTCACACTGGACATAGAAAGGAACGTCATATCGAGGGTGATTCAAATGGATGTTTCGCTTCACGCTCTCCTTCAACTTATTAAAACTGTGTTCTTGAATCGGACCCCATTGCCATGGTACTCCTTTCTTTACAATCATAAATAAAGGCTGGGCTATCTCAGCAAATCGCGGGATCGCTTTGCGAAACCAATTGAAGAGCCCTAATACTTGCCGTGTCTGTTTCACATTTAATGGGGCAGGCAGATCTTCTATGGCTTGTACTTTAGATGGACTGAATTGTAAACCAGAGGCATCAATTTGGTATCCAAGGAATTCTATAGAATTTTGCAGAAATTTTGATTTCTGTAGGTTGATAGTAAGACCCGAACTTTCCAATCTATCTAAAACTATATCTAAGTACTTCAAGTATTCATGCGGATTTTTTCCCATTATCAAGATGTCATCAGCGTAGGTTATCACGTTGCTGCGTAAGTCTTGACCTAAGACTTTATTTAAGCAGGAAGCTAACGCCGCACTACCATTGATAAGCCCAAAAACTACACGGTTGTACTCATATAAGTGGCCTTCAAAACTAAATGCCGTGTACGGTTTCGAATCCTCATGCAATTCGACCTGATTATAAGCCATTACGAGATCTAAGTTTCCGAAGACTGCATTCCCTTGTAAAGAGGCTAGTATTTCTTCCACTGGAGGATACCTCACTTGTTCCAGATCAATATGACAATTCGTGCGTCTCAAATCCAAAACCACACGTAGAGAACCATCTTTCTTAGGAACTACATGTAATGGATTAAGGTGAATGCTTCGTGAAGGCCTAATGATCCCATCTCTTAACATCTCTGTAATTTGCTGACGTACATTCTCCCTGTATCGATAGGGAATTATAAAGGGCTTAGTCACAATGGGTTTATCTGTCTTAACCTTAAAAGAATAAACAAAGTCTTTACAACACCCCGGACGTTCTGAAAAGACATTTTTATGTTTATATAGAATATCTTTAAAGTGGGTTTTTACTGTATTATCTATAAAATCAAGACTACTTTCAAGTGACTTAACACACTCAGAAAACAATACATCATCTTTTGAATCCATCAAATTTGGTGTGTATTGCGTTAGTTGATCATTTGATTTATCGCTTTCTAAACTTACAGAAACATTATTCAATACATTAGGAACATTATTATATTGACAAGCAATATCATCTGATTTTGGGAGCAGTTTCTGAACGATTTCCTGAGGTATACCGGGTATAGTTAACGTTTGATTTCTAAAATCGAGCATGACAAGCAATTGAGATAATAAATCTAAACCAATAATTAATTTTTCATTCAATTCCTTTATCACTAGAATAGGGATTGATATTTCAAAATCTTGAATAGTTATTGTCACACGAGTAATTCCAGCTACTCTCTTTTTATGTTTGCCAGTAAAATCGACTATAATAAGAATCTCAGCCTTTTGTAATTTAGCATTCGAGTAATTACTAGTAATTGCTTTCCATGACGAATATGATAATAGAGAGGCATTTGCGCCTGTATCCAATAAAGCTTCCGTGCTTAACCCATTTATTTTGACAGGTATTTTAGCTGTACTGTATGATTTTAAAAATACAAAATTTTCTTCAACATCAAAACCATCATTGACACTATCATCTTTAGACCAACAACGATTTACTACAGGCATAAATTGATACTGACATCTATTAACTGCTATTTCCCAATAATTATTTACAGGTACGTCGTGTAAAAGGTCGTTTTCATCATTGACATGAACATGTAAATTTGAAGATAAATGTTCATAAGAATCAATAGCTGATGTGAGTTTGACATTATCGCATAAATTTGAAGATAAATGTTCATGAGAATCTATAGCTGATATGGGTTTAACCCCTACCACATCAGCTGCAGTTAGTTTAAATTCATACTCGTGTATGGTTCCAATAAAGTACACTGTACCGCACAATCATTATTATGTCCCGTATTATTGTTCTGTACAGGAATTGTGTCATTATCTTGATTTGGATGCGAAATGCCATCTCTTGAATTACGATTACGTGTATCCATATAGTTTACTGTATTCCTGGAATTTCGCCATGTATTTCGTCTATTTTTAAATCTATTTTGGTTATATGGTCTAACATACGGATTGCCACGATTAATTAGGTTAGGTGGATTCCCAACATATCTTCGCCTATTTTGTCCGTTCTGATTGTTGAAATTTGCTCGACTTAGGTTATATTCCGTATTGTCTGCATTACGGATATTTAGATTCCGAACAGGTACAAGGTGATCTGAATTGTTTTTAATTTTGCCTAATCCTGCTTGATGATTCTGAGCGTGGTATTGAGTTTCATAACATTGGACAAGCGTTAATAGGTGATTAAGACTCATACACTGGGTAGAAAACAGGATCTGTTGTAGTTTAAACGGTAGCAAAT
The DNA here is from genome assembly GCF_964235325.1 of Thermobia domestica. Lineage (NCBI taxonomy): Eukaryota > Metazoa > Arthropoda > Insecta > Zygentoma > Lepismatidae > Thermobia > Thermobia domestica. The sequence continues at coordinate 147,788,112 of NC_137455.1, read as the reverse complement.
TTCGAATTGATGCAATTACTCTGGATTCCGATTGCAACGGATTTACGACTTTTAATTCGTTATATGTATTTACGACAAAATCGACAACAGATTTGTGCAAACGAGGATTAAAAGGTTGGTTTCTAATCGTGGCATCTCTGTTTGCAAGCAAAAAGTCGTTTTCGTAATTTGCAATCAGCGCTGCTTTGAATTCCTCATATGTGTTGGTGTGATCTCGTACTGCTTTAAACCATAAAGAACATGGTAGGAGTAATAAATGAGGGATTAGTTTCATATATTGCGATTTATCTATACACATTATATTGCACTCATCTTGAAATTTTTCTAAGAAAGAGGTAGCATTTTCATTACATTTACCACTAAACTAACTCATAGCACGTATTTCACTCATCTTTACACTTAACTTTACCTTCCTTTCACCATTTCGTGTTCGTGTTGAGTGACAACTTTTACCTACTGCATTATCTGTGGTTCCACCATCTCTTTTCCGCCCATCTTTATTCCTTGGATGAATTCCTTCCAAAATAATGTCCTCATCGGATGGATTACTTGAAGATGAGATAATATGAGGTCCACGTTGATCTGTTACGGGTGAATGCGAGGTCATCTCTTGTGAACAAGGGAACTCCAAATGATCATTTACCATGTTGTTGTGGTATGCGTTGTCCTTAATTTGTAACACCCTAATATCCTCTTGTAATGTAGATATCAACTGAGTATTTGCACGTATTTGGTTAGAATTATCCGTAACCTGAATCTTTTGTTGCCGTACAGAAGATTCTATTACTTCCAAATCCTTTTTTACACAATTGACTTCTTGGATTACATGGTTGTAATTATCCTGGCAATCTTCTGATACTCTTTTTAACTTTTCATCAAATTGTAATGTAAGGTCTTTCACCGCCTGGATCACAGATTGTTTCGTATCTTCTGAATTTTGGTCTATTTGCTCCAACCGTCTACTTAATTCCTCGTACTGTTTACTGGATTCCTCGGATTTCTGCTCCAATTGTCTACTTAATTCCTCGTACTGTTTACTGGATTCCTCGGATTTCTGGTGAACCGTATGCTTTAATTCTTGCGACATCTGGGCTAACTTTTGTTCTTGTCGCTGTAAAGCCATTAAGATTTTGTCTTCAAATGTCAACACTTCAGGTACAACAGGAGCTGTATTTTGTTCGTCGTTACCACTGTCACCAGTTTCTTTCTCCATTGCCTCACCGAGCATAATTTTTCTTGTGATTATTTTACCACTTCTAAGTATAGTTAAGTTCGTAGACATGAACCTTATTACTGAAGTAAATTCACCCCTTACTTTGTACTTCAGGATATGAATTTACAAAGCTCCCGGATGAGGTAAACCAAAATTTTACAACGACTCACCAAAGGTGGTCGCCAACCCTGGTTCGGCTAATAACATAAGTAAATCTTTAGTGGCCGTAATTGTTCACACCTTAAAATATCTTCCGTAATTATATCCACTAGTATTCTCACCTTTTATACTGAAATTACAAGTCGATGATGAGTAGTAAATAATTTATTCGTTGATTCTCTTTTAACGTATATTCACACAAACTGTTTTGCAATCAAATATGTTAATTATGTATCTATAAACAACTACCTAGCAACCAACTATACAATAATGTATATTTCTTACATATATTAAAAACATTCTTCTTTTGTTATTTTTAAATTAACATTATATCAGGTATAGTGCTTATGTAGAAGCACTTTCTGCCCAAAAATACAGGTAATTATCAATCGATACAAAGTATCTCGTTGTAATTCACATCTCTGCAATTCATTCTTCAATAGTGAGACTGAGACTACCAAATGTGTCACTTTGAGCATAATTCAATTCCTAGAATTTGCCAAGACCAAAGAATTCTGTGAATACAAGTGCTTCGTTTAAAAGTGCGTCCAAGCGTAAAATCATGTGATGCTTGTTTGAAAACAGAAATTTCAACAATTAGATATTCATTTGATTAGAAAGCTCGTTCTCTTTTTGTTGAATGGAAACAGATACGTTGATCATAAACTGCAAAGCAATGAAGGAAAAGAAGGGTTATATTTAACTATGTGAAGCTGTCATACATAACAGAGTAAACCTTCGAAGACGTCTCGCGTTCAATTCTGACTATGATTTTTTTTCTGGGCGTCGTAACGAGGGGCTTGGGTGGTCGCGTTCCTCCCAGATTTTCGTCACACGTATGTAAGAAAACTAAGAAAATAAAAGCATATATTCAGGGGTGTAGTCGAGAGTATACGAAGGTGTATTGCTCAATCTTAGTCACTTGCGCATACTTTCTGCTTCAAGGCGTGTTGTACTATATTCAAAACTAGCATATATAACCTGCGAAATGTTTAAGACTAGCGTATACTCTGTGAAAATTTTAAGACTATGGTGTACGCCGTGTGAAATTTTAGGACTTGAGCAGGAAGTTTTTGATAGTCTATTATTGCAACACAGCCCCTAGTTATTCGCCTCTACTTTCTAAACATTTTCTATATATTTTACATCCCTGGAGTTGGTGGCCCCGCATCGTGGAGGTTGTGGGGACATTATCTAAGCCTTTGGTCAAGTGACCTTACATTTGGACCTGTCAAATGACCTTACATTTACATAGATTACTATTGAGATAAGTGGGTAAAACTGCATTCAGGTTTACACCTACAATTAGTGTTCATCCTCCCGAAGGGGAACTTTCGAAGATGTCCTCAATTCTAACTATAGAGAAACGTTCTCACACAACAGAATAAACGTAATTTCAAACCGTTCATGATCTAAATTTAGAAAAAAATAGCACTCTACTAACGTAATTTGCTGTTTTGGAAAATATAAGTTTAGCTTATGAATATCTGGGAATCAGTCGATCTGTCTGTATTCTGACGTATTAGAGTTAATGTCCCTTTATAATTCATCACCGATGCCGATGCTAAATGGTACGTGAATCTATAGTTTATGGTAGGATCCGAACCACCATAACGCGTTCAAACTTCATTCAAGGGAATCGAACCTGAGACTTGCTGCAAAGCAGACATGCTTGCTAGACACTATACTAACTTCCTTTGTATATTTCAATATCATTAACTTTCAGTAATCACCGGTAACCGACCTATAACCAGAGTCGAAGTCTAAGAGGGAGTTATTGAAAATGTTTAATTATCCTAATTTTTATGTAAATATTTCACTTTAGAATATTAGCCTTTAAATACTCCTCTCTCCCATACATCTATTACACACGCTAATACTATGTAATAAGCAGTAACGACTACATATTATCAGCTGCAACATTTAATCAATCAACATATAACATATAAAGCTTATAAAATTTTAATTAGTCAGCTGGATTATATCTTATGAAAAAAAAAAAAGTTGAATAATTTCCACCTTATATGTTAGTTGTTTGACGTAACGTAAGCATGCAGGTAAGCTTAGATCTTCGTTCGAAATTCACATTGAAATGATATTCGCAAAGAATCTTCAGTGGGCTGAATCTCTTTCGTTCTAGGTTGGCTACAAGACTGTGATAATCGTAGGACGTAAAAATGAAGATTTTATTCCCCAGTCAGAATTTTTAAACTATCCTATCTCTTCAAGTCAATAATTGTCTGTTTTGCATTATTACTTTTCAACCATAGAGCAAAATAATTCAGTCACTCTACTCCTGATTTAATGATGTATGGCAGCGTGTAACAAATTGTCGCGAGGTCCTGGGCAAGAAAAGTTTGTGATCGCCCTTTCAGTTTTTAATTGCTAATTATAATAAAATTTCTGGAAATCAATTAATCTACACATTTAGTTATTTGTGCTAAAGAAAATAAAGGTTTGTTCTCTTACTTTCCCGTTCCACCATTTCTTTCATCATCATTCACTTGCAATTTCATCCATCTCCTTCAGGATTTACATAACTCTGGGGCGCTAAACTAAAGATTTCATCTTTTCTTTCATTACTACAATCTTAAAGTTTGCACATATTCAAGTTTGCACGACATTATTAATTGTTGAATTGGTGGATTTATAAAAGTCAGTGCTAAATCATTTTAGACTCGATAATCTTTCCAAGGCCCCTGGAGGCGCTAAGCTCTGAGCGTGCCATTTAGGGAGGAACGGTGGCTCAGCAATAGAGAAATTATCTTTGTTCGAAGGATCGCATGTTCGATTCCCGTCCAAGTAAGTTCGTGGTGGAGGACATCGTGTTCGTGGGTTTTCTGGGGATTCTCCAGTTTCCTACCACATTCTCATTCAACTATTTCTTTCATCATTCACTTCTGTCTCCTTTAGCATTTAGCTTGCATAATCGTGGGATCTTAAAGATTTCATTTTTCATTTGCCTTTACGTATTTGTAGTGTAAGGAATCCTTGAGACAACGTTTGAAAGATATCATTTCATAATTGTGGGAATTACTGAAAATAAACTTTCCAACAATGATAGCTGCCAAAATTGAACCAAGACCAAAGTGATAAAGTGCATAAATTGGCCTTTAGGGTAGTTTCTTAAGACAAAGTTTCATATTTATGGCAATTATTGAAAAAAATTAAAAATTTTAACATTGTTAAGGTAGGACAAATGTATCTCAATTAGTGGTGAATATTAACAATATTTGAGCATCGAAATTAACCTTACAAGCATATTGACACATTTCAGTTTATATTTTAAAATACCAATTAACTTAGATTCACATTCAAATCAATGAAGTCATTCATGTTATAGGTTAGAGTGGGTATATATTTCCGAGTGATAATTCAACAATAGTGTTCTGAAGTATTTTATTTGTTTGCTGACGGAGTTTCAAAATTAAGCTCTTTAGATCTTTCCCTTTGAATTTGTTCAAATTCCTCAGTTACGCTACATACATCAGGGATGGCCAACGTGTTGACTGTCAAATTCTGACAGATAGTCCGCGGCAGTCACTCTACCGCCACTCATCAAACCTTCATTTCACCTTCACCCTCATGAGAGCCGCCCTTGTGTGGCTGAATACTTATGCTTGCATCGTAGTTCAAGGAACATTTTGAAGTAAAGGCATTGGATACTGTTGATAAATGATGTAAACGTCACTATCGACCGAGATCTCCATTGTAACAGTTGTTCCATTTTAGGTGTTCCACAGTAAGTTATACGATGATATTGTAAAGATTTCTCGGGTAGAGCAAATAATGTACTCGGGATTTGGACTTTTCCCTTCACCTTTTTATTACAAAAGTTTTATGTACACAAATTATAGTAAGAATTTCCTCTAATATTTAGGTGAGATTAGATAGGAGCCCGGTGACCAAGCGTTGTGGGCTTTGAGGTGAGGTACTCTCGGTGACCAAGCGTCGTGAGAGGGGTGTAGATTAGGTATCTCTCTCTCGGTGACCGTGCGTCGTGAGAAAGAGGAAAGGAACCCGGTGACCAAGCGTCGTGGGTATAAGGATAGGTACCTCTCGGTGACCAAGCATCGTGAGAGGGGTTTTAGGTGTTGTGACCAATCCGTGAAGATTGATGTTGGTCGAGGTGTGCAGGTCCTTTTTATTCTGTCTTGTCGGCTTCCATCGTGGGTACTCGTCCTTCCGACTGATGGCGATGGTGATCGACTCCTCTTCGGGAATGTCGTCTGTTTGTTTGTGTTTATTATCAACACATGTAGTTCACACGTGGTTATTGAGTGGTACGGCAACGTGGGGATCCTTACACCCCCGGGGCGTAGAAAAAAATAAGCCACTGGATTATTTTTTCGTGTTTGTGCCAGCATCTGGAGTCTGCATTGGGCACAGTATACACTGGAAAGCACTATAACACTGAAACACAAAAGCAAAGTTAAAAGCACTGGTCACTGATATCACTGTTTGAGATATTATCACATAAGTTTTAAAGTTGAAGTTGGAGCACTGACAGTTTGTCCTCTTAAGCTAAGCAGGATCCGTATGGCACGTCATTTCCCTCAAAGGAGAGGCTGTCGAAGCTCTGATGATTACAGTTAATAGTTATAACGTCACTGATGGTAATGTCTTTAGTATATGTTATGAAGTTCGCACGTCAAAGAGTGCTGTTATACAAAAGTTTCGAATATTGGTCTAGTTCCGGCTAGTACTAGTGAATAGATGACAGAACATACTTAGAGAATGGCTAAAGTCATTACATTGATAATTGTAGTGACGGCGGAAAAAAGGTTGCCAATCAAAAGTCCTGATTTTCTGAACGCTCTGTATATGTAGGTTAATGTGTTAGTGACAGTCATATGATACGCAGCAGAGGAGCGAAGATAAAAACGTTATAGCTGGCCTTGTGAAGTTCGTTCGCTCGAAGTCGAAAGAAAATGCTGGCTTGCAATTTTGTTCACTGAAGGAAATTGTATGTATGTATGCTTATTTATATGACAGAATGCAGGTTGGTTAGGAATTATAAGAGTGAGAAAAAAAGACAAGGGATCGCTTGAGATTTGAATACTAAGGTGGGTACTAGATTTGGTCGCTTCAAATAGTTAGCTGCATCATATGCTGTATCTTGTTTTCTTCTATTCCATGTTTTATTTCTTTGTTGTTGTTTTTTTTTTCCTTTGCCCTGAAACATGAAGAGTGCGCTTCTCATGTCGCTCGTTTATATCTGCTGAGAGGATGATGATCTTGGTTTTCTCTCTTCTTATTTTCTCTTTCCTTCTTCCTAGCTGGTGCGTTCGTCATCATTATCATTATATATGTATTCTTCTGCTGCATGAAATGGCTTAATCCTGTCAATGGAAATATTCTGTTCTCTCTCCCTGAAATTATGGGGCATGCGAACTCGATAGAGAATATTGTTTAGTTTTGAGATTATTGTAGCCGGTCCGCAGTATCTATCGGTCCATTGTGATGACTCTCCAATTCTTCGAAAGGGAAAGTAAATGAGTACTTTATCTCCAGTGTGAAAAGTTTGTTGTTTATGTCTTCTATCAAAGTACTTCTTTTGTTGTTCGTGAGCCTTCAGTAAGTTATGCCGTGTCTTTTCTCGAAGTTTTACGAGTTGGTCCCGTTCAAGCTGTAGCTGAGGGATAATGCTTAGTTTGCAATCGCTGATGGTCCTGGGTTCGTATCCAAACATGAGGAAGAAGCTGGATTTCTTCGTTCCTAATTGAGCGAAACTATTTAAACCAAAAGTAATATGAGGCAATAATTTTGGCCATGTTTCGTGATTTTGTTGGACGAAAAATTTTAAGGAATTCTGCAGTGTTTTGTTCATAACTTCGACTAATCCTATGTCTTGATGGTTGAAAGCAGGGCAAAACTTAAATTCAAAGTTGTATATCTCTGCTAGTTTTTGAAGTTTCTTCGCTCTGTGCACAGGATGCCTGTCCAGATGAAGGAAACGAAAGGCGCCGAATTTCAGAATGATTTCTTCCAATAAGAATTGTTCAATTGTATCTGCTGTAATCCCATTAACAGCCTTTGTCACTATATAGCGTGTACTTGTTTCGATGGCGACTAAAACATATTTTGGTTTTCCTTCTTCGTGCGGATAGGGACCTAAGCCGTCAAACATCCATCGTTCTCCTATATGGCCTATCGGGTGATGCAGAAGTTCACCTTGTTGTTTTCTGGGTAGTTTTTCAGGAGTTGGCACTCTCTACAGTTCTTGATTCTGAATGCCAAGTATGATTTCATGTTTGGCATGTAATATTTGTTAAGGACAGTCTTATATGTCTTAGAAAACCCAAAATGGGGAGCTGACGGGTCTTTATGAATAGACTCGAACCAATGTCCTGCCAAGCTTTTCGGGATGCATAAAAGATGAAGTAGTCCAAGTTCTGGATGTTTTTGTGTTCGATACAATATGTTGTCTTTTAATTGGAAATATTTGGCTGGTCTCGTGGTGGAACTTTTTGCCGGTTCTCCCCCTTCTAAAACTGTTATAATATCAGCATATGCGTCATCCTTACGCTGTTCTTCTCGTAAGTTCTTCAAAGATCCTGAGTATTCTATTTGGAGAATGGGTTCCTCTAATGAATTAGATCTGTATGCATGTAGATCTTCGACTGCCTGATGTGGGTCCATGGGTTATGAAATATCACTGCTATTCTGCTCTAAGCGACTAATGATATCAGCCGGATGTTTCTTTCCTTCGATGTGACAGATATCAAAATTATAGTCAGCTAAGAAAAGTCTATAGCGAGTGTATTTCCCTACCCTGTCCGGGTGACTACGTAAAGAGGTTAGACATTTTGCGTCTGTAAACAATTTAAATTTACGATTGAGTAAAAAATATCTAAATTTGCGTAAAGCATATATAATAGCATACAGTTCTTTTTGCCATACTGAGCTCTTGATCTCAGTTTTTGTGAGACGTCTGCTACAATAGAAAACGATTCTTTCTTCGTTAGTTTTGGGATCAAAACAAGCTAATAGACCTCCAATCTGGTGAGAGGATGCATCTGTGTATAGCCTTATCTCTAGCTTTTCGTCGAAATGATAGAGAGAAGGGGCATTCAAAATGTCTTCTTTCAATTTTTCAAATAATTCGTCATGTTTTTCTGTCCATTTAAATTTGGCATTTTTAGTAAGAAGTTGCTGGAAAGGTTCTATCTTGGTCGTGAAGTCCTTGATATGACTTCGTAAATAAGAGCATAGGCCAATAAAGCTCTTAAGTATGCGTTTGGTCGTTGGCTTTTTAAAATTCTTGATCTTTTTTGCGATTTTTGGTGAGATGCTTATCTTCTCTCCGGATACAAGGAATCCTAGTACTGGGAGTTCTCTATATAACAGGTGCGTCTTCTTGGGGTTGGCTCGGAAGTCGTGTTTCCTTAATTTTTGAAATAAAAGCTCCAAATCTGAAAGTTGTTGTTCCCATGTATAAGAACCGATGACGATGTCATCTGCGAAATTGGTTATGCGTTTAGGTAAGCCGTCTAGTAGCATTTTTATTACTATAGTCAAAGATTGAGAAGAGGAACAATGACCCATTACGCATCTAAGGAATTTATAACTTTTGCGTGTATGATTTACCTCGAAAGTCATATATTTAGTGCTTTTTGGATGCAATTTTATTTGAAAATACGACTGGGAAATGTCCAAACTTGAAATCAGGTTTTTCCCTTTTAAAACCTGTAAAACGTCCTCTGTATTTTGAAATGGTATGCTTAGGTATTTTGTATAAACATTACATGCCTGGAGGTTCAATACAAGCCTGAAATCTGAACTGTTTGGCTTTTTAATTGCAATTAAAGGTGAGGAGAAATTACTAGTCTGCGTCTCCGTTATGATTTTTGCATCTAACAGCTGTTGTATCTGCTTATCAATTTGATCTCTTATCCCTAATGGAATTGGTGGGGAACGGTGATGGAATGACGCACTTTTATCTATACGAATTTTGTGTTCATATCCTCTAAAATAGCCTATATCCTCTGGGCTGTATGAAAACACATCCCTGTATTTATACAATAAATTGGTTACAGCTATTTGCTGGTATTCTGGTAAATCTGGATTTATGTCAAAAAGGTTAATGTTAAAAGATTTAGCAGTTTGCCTTAATCTTTCCTTTATCTCTTCTTGAGTACGAAATTGATGCGCTTTCTTTTCGTCTTCTTCTATTGTAAATGAAAATTCTTCCACGCCCTCCTCTGTATACGCCACTGGTGTACCTTTATTTAATGTTATTATTCGTGACGTGGGATTGGAAATGAGTAATGTGAGGTCGTTACTCGGTACTCTCATGGTCATTGCCTGTAAGCCGTATCGGTCTAATAATGATTGCAATGGAGTAATGTAAAATGCAGCGTCATGAATTGTTTCTCTTTGAATCGATACAGGAAAGAAGAAATGTGATTTCGCTGGTATCGTAACTTTACTTGCTGTGATGACGTTTGCATTCCTTTGCAAGTGCAATGAGTGCATAGTGTCTCGTGACATTTCTTCCGATTCTTGCTTTTCCATTGGAAACGTAGGTTTCCTAGGTTTTCTGTATAATGATATAGATTTATTCTCCAAGTCTATTTGAGAGAAAAGTCTTGTGAGAATGTCATTCCCAAAAATTGGATTGAAGTCCGCATCTATGATGCGGAAGTAATGTGAAAAAGTGGTGTTGCCAATTTTAAATTTAATTAAAGCTATTTCTTTTAAAGTTAGAACTTTGTTGGCAATGCCCTTGATACGAGTTTGAAATGGTATTAGCGTACATTTTGGGGGTACGTCCCGTCTTGACCATAGACTAAGACTAGAATCAGTGTCTATTATAGCTGGTAGACTGTTTGTATTCACATGAATATTGAGTAACAGTTTATTATTTTCTATTCCCAATCTAACATGTTCACGATGTTCATTATTGGTCGTCTGGGTGAAAAAATTGGCGTCCGTGTCCTTAAGAGTTTCCGCTGTTGCCTGCTCTTCTTGATTGCCATCACACTTAAATTGTGGTGGTATCTGTGTGGCCCGCGCCGACTTTTCGGAAATGGCCCGCGAGGCTTGACTTTGGCCTGCGAGCCCATCTAGGCGTTTCCCTGGTTGGAATTTTTTGGATTATTCCAACAGGTAGATGCTCCGTGGTTCTTCTTGTAACAAATTGAGCAGACTGATATTTTGTCGCCCTTTACAAAATTATTCCTTTTTCTACCACCGTTGTTTCCTTTATTGCTATTCTTCGCATCCGCTTTTTGTCCGTTTCCTTTATGAATTTTTCCTCCGTTGTTACGCCTATAATTAGACTTCATGGCGTTCTGTGCTACCATTAACGATAACTCGGCCATTTGATTTGCTAATTTGGTAAGGTCCGTGTGAGGAGGTTGTGAGGGCGGGTTTTGACTTTGGTGGGGGTGCGGATTCGAAACTTCAGGTGCAGAGGAAGTTGACTGAGGAGGGAAGATATTCTGCGATGGAGGTGCAGAAGGTAACGATTGCGAATAACTAGGAGCAGGTTGGGTGTGATGCACAGTAGAAGTTGGCTGTTGTGCATAGGTTGGCATGTATGAATTAGAATTTGTTTGGCTATAATGGTCGTACAAAGGGAGTGGTGAGGGGCGGTTAGGCGATCAAAGAATGAATTGCCTGTGACAATTCTACATAATTCCTCTTTTGCATGAGATCTTGAGCTTTTTCCAGTTCGTGGATTCGTTCCTGCAGCCGCTGGATTGTTGGAAAGGATTCCAACGCTATCTTTTGCAGCAAATTTCGTTGTAGTCCTAACGAAAGAAAATGAATTTTCTGTTTCTCTGAAGCCTCTGGCATCAGCTGTCTAATAGCCCTCAATTTCCTTAAGAAATATGAATCGACTGATTCATTTTCGTTTTGTTGAATTTGAAAAATTTCTAATTCCGCCTTATACGCTGGTATATTTGGGCGGGACAGAGAAACTAGTTTGGTTTTCAGTTGTTCGTAATTTAGTGTGTCGAATTGATTCAGATTTTGCAATTGTAAGACAAAGTCAAGAGCTACGTCCTGTAGATACATAGGAAGAATTTCTTTCTTCTTTTCGGGATCCAAGCCTGAAGTAAAGCCAAATGATCAAACAGCATGAAAAATCGATCGGGATCGTCAGTACTGTGACCAGAATATCTAGTTAAGTGAGGAATATTAAGAGGTATGCGGGAGCCTGATTCTGCCATATTGTTATCGCCTTCTTTATATGTATTTTTCCCAGATCTAGTTGTCGGCATAAATACCTGCCAGCCTGTAACGAATCAATCTACCGTTAAGAGTAATGAGAGTATTTATGAGAATAAGGATACTATCTTTTATATGATCCTGCTTTTAGTAACACTTACACTGTATGTTAAAGTTTTTAAGTCCGTGATAAAAAGAGCGCCCCGTAGGAAAGTCCTTTTAGTGTCTGCAAATAGACGCCGACGCATCTACCATGTAAAGATTTCTCGGGTAGAGCAAATAATGTACTCGGGATTTGGACTTTTCCCTTCACCTTTTTATTACAAAAGTTTTATGTACACAAATTATAGTAAGAATTTCCTCTAATATTTAGGTGAGATTAGATAGGAGCCCGGTGACCAAGCGTCGTGGGCTTTGAGGTGAGGTACTCTCGGTGACCAAGCGTCGTGAGAGGGGTGTAGATTAGGTATCTCTCTCTCGGTGACCGTGCGTCGTGAGAAAGAGGAAAGGAACCCGGTGACCAAGCGTCGTGGGTATAAGGATAGGTACCTCTCGGTGACCAAGCATCGTGAGAGGGGTTTTAGGTGTTGTGACCAATCCGTGAAGATTGATGTTGGTCGAGGTGTGCAGGTCCTTTTTATTCTGTCTTGTCGGCTTCCATCGTGGGTACTCGTCCTTCCGACTGATGGCGATGGTGATCGACTCCTCTTCGGGAATGTCGTCTGTTTGTTTGTGTTTATTATCAACACATGTAGTTCACACGTGGTTATTGCCTGGTACGGCAACGTGGGGATCCTTACAATATGTTTAGTTTCGTTTCTTTAGGACGTATGTTAAGCAAGGACGGACTTCTGGTGGGGGTGGTGGGTTATAATACTGCTACTTAGAGCGAGAGATGGAGTGAATCAGTGGGTCGGTGGGTTAAGTGGGTCAAGTTTTCTGAGTGGGTCAGTGGGCGTGGGTCAACAGCATGTGACCCACTGTGACCCACCACCCACCGTGACCCACTTCGACCCACCACCCACCATGACCCACTGTGACCCACCACCCATCGTGACCCACTGCGACCCACCACCCACGATGACCCACTATGACCCACCACCCACCATGACCCACTGCGACCCACTACCCACCATGACCCACTGCGACCCACCACCCACCATGACCCACTGCGACCCACCATCCACGGTGACCCACTGCGACCCACCGACTCAGTATGATCTACCGACCTTCTCTGCTCACTGCATCGTAGAGAGTATCTTCTGAAGACTGGTAAATTTTTCTCCGTTTTGCTTTCAAGACCTTCATTTCCCTTTCTTTTCCACTTGTTTCTGTCTACTTACCTGAGGTGAGTATATCTAACCAATTGGATTTCGAGACCTGTGGGCTTTTAGAGCTAACTACTGGGAAAAATACATTTTTGAATAACTGTAATATATAAATTATTATATAAAAAATTGAATGTAACTATGTGTGCCTGATCATCACGGTCAAATTGCAAAGTCAAATGAAATTACTTTTGGTATAGAGTTAGGCCTTAATCCAAATTGAGATGTTATATTGCTTTCATTATAATACATAATATCCTAAGGAGGTATGAGGATCCGAATTTTTGCGAAAAAAAAAATAGTATCTCGCAAGCCGTTAAACTTACGGAGCTGAAATTCAGTGTATTAACTCTTTATTGAAAATAAACAGAATGTGTTCTAGCATTTCTTTTAAATTCTCCGTTATGTGGGGGGGGGGGCACTTTCTATATATGGAAAATTGGTAGTGAGTTGGTTTGTAAAAATGATCGAAAACGATCGATGTTATTTCAAAAAAAAAATCAGAAACAAAAAATACAGTGCTTGGCTTCATATATCCATTGTTTTCTGCTATAATAATTGCTGAAGCTTATGTTTATTATATGGAGGGCTTACAGCACAGGGCAATCAACCCATAAAGTTGTGAGAAAAATAGGCATAAAATTTGTACTGTAAGCTTAATTACACGGAAATTTGAAGTTTGGATTGTATGCATAATTGTATGGAAAATTTTACACTTTTTTTTTTCCTTTTACGTTGGTCTACTTACTTTGATTTAGAACTGAAATTTCATCCTTTTTTCCACTGAAAAGTATTGATAATTCAACAAGGAAATAATTATACTATGATAATTTAATTGAAATTCATCGTAATTTGGCACATGGCTAACACCAGTGTGGTAATTGAAGTTGAAGAAGGTGTGGTAATTGAAATTCCCATTCACCTCTGAATACTTTCCAGAAACCTCGTTCCCTTTCGCTTTCTAGACGGTGGAGGGAACTTGGTAATGGTATCAAACCTTCATGTGTAATTACAAAAATTAAATTTATAAACAAATAAGAAATCATCAGTTTATCAGGCTTTAATTGATAATTTATTCAAAAGATTTCCTATCAAAGGCATGGTAGATGAAGTTTCTGTTCTACATGGGTCGACATTGCCAACTGACATGGTCGATACGGAAAAGATGTTGTATGGTGATAGAGCGATGATACTTCTTGCTGAGTATTTCAAAACTGACCGAGAAAAATCGTTATCAGACTTAAGTGTAACAAGTAGATGGTCGATGAGAAGTTGCAGAAATCGGGTAGAAGTATTATCAATTTCCACGACAGAGTGCGAACGGGGATTTCCCCTTATGAATTTACTGATGACTGATATTAGAAATAGATTAAGTGCTCAAACATTGTCTAACTTGTTGCTCATCAATGTTAATGGCTCACCGCTAGACAAGCTCAAAGTAGACAAGCTAGTTATTTCTTGGCTGAAGGATGGACATCATTCCACTGCGGATGATTTACCGCCAAAAAGTTACCAACAGGAAATAAATCCGATTTCAGATTTGTTTTAAGGTGGAAAGTTACGAGTTACGGAAAATGTATACATGTATTACTAATGGCTTATTTGTGTTATTCAACTTTGTACCTACTTTTTAGTAACTCTCTTCTTTGCTTTAGGTAAACTACTTTTGAATAAATATTCATAATAATTGAAATTATGCATATTTCTAATTTAAATTTAACGAGGTGTTTTAGTGATTACACAAATTACAATTATGAGCCAAGTCTTTTGTGAGAAAAATACTGTGAACTGAGAAACCATAAACTTTTCCATATTGTACAGGGGTATTTTCCTGCGAATAGAAGTTTCTTGTGGAATGAGTTCAGAAGTTAACACTTGCAAGAATACTCTCTTAGTACAAGTATATTTTAGGCACACACTAATTTTCCCTATAACGACTCACCAAGGGTAGTCGTCAACCTGGTTCGATCGAGGATATATAAATCTTGAGTGGTAGTAATCATTTGCATGTAAAATTATCTTTAATAATAATATATACTATTATTCTCACCTTTTCGATCAGAATTATAAAGTTGATGAACGGTACTAAATGGTTTATTAGTTGATACACTTTATAATATATTTTCATTCAAACTGTCATGCACACAGACATGATGATTAGGTATCCATAAACAATTACATAGCAACTAATAACATAATACTATCCCATAATATATTTTTTTTACATATATTAAAAACATTCTTCTTTTGTTATTTTTACATTAACATTATATTAGGTATAGTGCTTGTGTATGAGCACTTTCTGCCTAAGGTACAGGTAATTATTAATCTATCCAAAGTATTTCGTTATATAAAATGTCGCCCGACAATTGGACTGAATATAAAAGTCATAAGCAAGCTTGGCTTTTATCTTCAAGAACCACTGGTCCGTTTACAATAATGATCTTCCATTGATTACATCCGTTACATTTTGATCAACCCTTGTATATATAATATTATTTATTTTCATTCATATAAATACATTCACAATAAATCTTTTATTCCATGATCATTTATCTTTTATTACATTAATATTTATCCTTTATTATTAAAAACATCGACGCTTATTAATATAATTAACGAGGGTGAAATACAAATTACCATGATTAATAGTTTCAATCATTCTTGAAACGGTGATGTTACAAATAATGTTTGATCTTTCAGGGCGCATAGAATAACAAATAAGTTAGATGGTGTATTTTAATGTATACATCGTAGCACTAAGATGTCATAATAAAGAAGAATCTTCTTCGAATAACATATAGGATAGCTCATAAAAACAGTCGTCAAATAATGAGCTTAATAAAAATGGACCTTATTCTTAACATAATCTTTGACAATTAAGTTTTCAACACAAATCAATCTAATATAAATAACCTTTGCCTTTTAATCAATTATGAATCGAATTATAATTCCTCATATTGTCTGTATAGCGAAATTATAAGAATTGTTTTCATTATTGATATTAACACATAAACTTAAAAATAAAAGTTCACAAGAATCTATAACTGATATGGGTTTAACCTAACTTCATTAACGGTAATCAGCTTACATTCATACTTGCATATGATTCTAATAAATTACACTGTACAGCACAATCATGATTATGTCCCGTATTACTGTTCTGTACAGGAATTACTTCGATACCTGGATCTTGATGTGAAGTGCCCTCTCTTGACCTCCAATTACGTCTATCCACGTAGTTTGCTGGAATTTTGCCATACATTCCGTCTAATTTTTAAACCTATTTTGATTATATGGTCTAACATAAGGATTGCTACGATTAATTAGGTTAGGCGGATTCCCTACATAACTTTGCCTATTTTGCTCGTTTTGATTGCTAGAATTTACTCGGCTTAGGTTGTGTTCCGTATCGTTCACACTTCTGATATTTAGATTCCGAACAGGTACAAAATGATCTGAATTATTCTTATTTTTACCTACTCCTGCTTGTTGATTCATAGCATGGTATTGAGTTTCATAGCATTGGACAAGCATTAATAAATGGTTGAAACTCATACACTGTGTAGAAAACAAGATCTGTTGTAACTTAAATGGGAGCAAATTTCGAATCGATGCTATTATTCTAGATTCCGATTGCAAGGGATTAACGACTTTTAATTCGTTGTATGTATTTACAACAAACTCTACAACAGATTTGTGCAACCGAGGATTGAAATGTTGATTTCTAATGGTGGCATCTCGATTTGCAAGCAAAAAGTCATTTTCATAATTCGCGATCAATGCCGCTTTGAATTCCTCATATGTATTGATGTGATCGCATACTGCTTTAAACCATAAAGAACATGGTGGGAGTAATACATGAGGGATTAATTTCATATATTGTGATCTATCTATACTCATTATATTGCATTCGTCCTGAAATTTTTCCAGGAAAGAAGTAGCGTTCTCATTACATTTACCACTGAATTTACTCATAGCCCGTATTTCACTCATCTTAACACTTAATTTTACCTTTCTTTTATCATTCCGTGTACTTATTGGGTGACAATTCCTATCCATGCCGTGATGTGTCGTTGCACCATTCCTTTTCCGCCCATCTGTACTCTTCGGATGAATTTCTTCCAAGATAATATCCTCATCAGACACAGGTGAAGGCGAAATCATCTCTGGTGAGTGGGGAAACTCCAAGCGTTCACTACCCATATTATTGTGGTATGTGTTGTCCTTAACCTGTAGCGTCCTAATTTCTTCCTGTAGAGTAGCTATCAATTGCGTATTTGCACGTATGTTGTTAGAATTATTGATGACCTGAATCTTTTGCTGTTGAACAGAAGATTCTATTACTTCTAAATCCTTTTTTACATCACTGATTTCTTGGATTTGGTGGTTGTGCTTATCCTGACAATCCTCGGATATTCTTTTTAACTTTTCCTCGAACTGCGAGGAGATGTGATTCATCGCCTGGACAATTGACTGTTTCGTTTCATCTGACTTCTGTTCCATTCGTCTACTTAATTCCTCGTATTGCTTGTTAGATTCTTCAGACTTCTGTTCTATCGTCTGCTTCAATTCCTCGTATTGCTTATTGGATTCTTCAGACTTCTGTTCTATCTTCTGTTCTATCGTCTGCTTCAATTCCTCATATTGCTTATTGGATTCTTCAGACTTCTGTTCTATCTTCTGCTTTAATTCGACCAAATTTTGTTTCATGGCTTCAAAATCGTCCTTTCGACATTGTTCTTGCCGCTGTAAGGTTAGCAAGATTCGTTCTTCGAATGTCATTCCTGGTGCTACACTATGTTCACCGTTACCACCCTCATTGGATTCATTTCCTATTGCCTCACCGTTCATTTTTCTTATAATTATTCTACCACTTCTCAGTCTTGTGAAATTTGTATTCATTAACTTTATTACAAAAGTAAATTCACCCTTACTTTGCTTCGGGATATGAATTTACAGCAAGTCCCGGGTGAGGTAAACCAAAAATTTTTATAACGACTCACCAAGGGTAGTCGTCAACCTGGTTCGATCGAGGATATATAAATCTTGAGTGGTAGTAATCATTTGCATGTAAAATTATCTTTAATAATTTTATATACTATTATTCTCACCTTTTCGATCAGAATTATAAAGTTGATGAACGGTACTAAATGGTTTATTAGTTGATACACTTTATAATATATTTTCATTCAAACTGTCATGCACACAGACATGATGATTAGGTATCCATAAACAATTACATAGCAACTAATAACATAATACTATCCCATAATATATATTTTTTTTACATATATTAAAAACATTCTTCTTTTGTTATTTTTACATTAACATTATATTAGGTATAGTGCTTGTGTATGAGCACTTTCTGCCTAAGGTACAGGTAATTATTAATCTATCCAAAGTATTTCGTTATATCCCCCACCTCGAACTGTTTCAATTTCCTCACTGACAAACACTTACCATTTTATATCGTAAAGGTCAGATCCACCGTTATAGTAACAGAGTGGTGCTTGAGCGATTGACTAAAAATTCAAACTCCGATTAGTGACAATTTCACAGTCTTGTTTTATTACAAGTGTAAACTCTTTAGTCAGTTCAGAAGAGGCCCTGGATCGTGTTCAGAGTTGATGACGATGGATTTTGGTGAGAGTAGGTCAAAGTGGATGAGAGTGGTTCATAGTGGTTGGTGGGTCAGAGTGGGTCACCGTGGGTGGTGGGTCAGAGTGGGTCATTGTGGGTGGTGGGTCATGGTGGGTCAGAGTGGGTCACCGTGGGTGGTGGGTCAGAGTGGGTCATCGTGGGTGGTGGGTCATGGTGGGTCACACTGGGTCATGGCGGGTGGTGGGTCAGAGTGGATCATGGTGGGTCGTGGGTCAGAGTGGGTCATGGTGGTGGTGGGTCAGTGGGTCGTGGGTCACTGTGGGTGGTGGGTCAGTGGGTCGTGGGTCAAGTTTTCATTGACCCACGCCAACTCTGCTTAGAGCTACTTTTAAGAGCTCCAAACTCTGGGATGCGTTTTATTTGTATATATAAAATAAAGAAGTTTCCTCTTCTGGGGGACGCGATCGCCCCGATCGCACTCTCTGGATCCGCCACTGACGATAAAGAAATGATTCAATAAATAGGTTGAATAATTGATGCTCTGATCCTCACGAAGGAGGCCCTCTCGAGGCCTCCTCACCCTCAATTACCCTCGCCCTCAATGATATGAGGGCGAGGATGCGCGAGGGCGAGGAAAAGTTTTGAGCACGAAGGCGAGGGCGAGCGAGGATAATGGACAACTCCTATCGCGAAGACGAGGGTGCGCGAGGGCGAGGACAAGCTTCGATGGCGAGGGTGAGGGTGCGCGAGGGCGAGGAAAAGCTTCGACGGCGAGGGCGAGGGTGCGCGAGGGCGAGGACAAGTTTCGGCAGCGAGGGCGAGGGTGCGCGAGGGCGAGGACAAGCTTCGACGGCGAGGGCGAGGGTGCGCGAGGACGAGGACAAGCTTCGATGGCGAGGGTGAGGGTGCGCGAGGACGAGGACAAGCTTCGATGGCGAGGGTGAGGGTGCGCGAGGGCGAAGACGAGTTTTGGCCGCGAGGGCGAGGGTGCGCGAGGGCGAGGACATGCTTCGACGGCGAGGGCGAGGGTGCGCGAGGGCGAGGACAAGTTTCGACAGCGAGGGTGAGGGCGCGCGAGGGCGATGGACAATTCCATTCGCGAGGGCGAGGGTGAACGAGGGCGAGGGCCAACTGCTATTGCGAGGGCGAGGGTGAACGAGGGCGAGGGCCAACTGCTACTGCGAGGGCGAGGGTGAGTGAGGTCGAAGTAAAATGAACATCTATGCTTCAAACAGGAAAATAAAATGGACAAAAAAATCAGTAAAAGAGTCGCTTCCGTTCTTAGATGTTCCTCGTAATGGGCTATCAATTACAGCAACAAAATGGATGACATTCTGATTAAAGCTGAGTAAGACTAACATGTAAAGAGTCATGATGGCACCATGACCTATCACTGTTAAATCATTTGCAGGAAACTGGTTAAAATGATCATTATCCTTTGGTTGTATGAAACTTTGTTATACCTTAATTCGTTGAATTCCTGGTTTCAGCATAAGCTTTTCTTATTACATGTTGCAGGAGTTATTTGATATGTTTCTTAAAAAATAAACTAACTAATATCTTTTTTTAAAAAATATTGTATGTATAGATTTACCTGTAGAATTGCTTATTCGATTAGTGAAAACTGCATCGAAATATGGCAAACGTTTCTCACATAATCGCATACAACCCTTCATACATACATATACACATACAAGTAAATATGTGAACCCCCTTCTTTAAGAATTTGGTTAAAAACGAAACTGATACACTCACAGATCGAAAGTTCAAATCTGCAACAGGTAGAAATGTTCTTCTTAAGTAAAATTATGAATTAAAAAATGTGATGGCTGTGCCTGATAGCAACAGCTCAGACAAGTGAGAAAAATTATAACATTGAAATAATGATATTGTGACATCATACACATCAAAAACGTCTTGCTTCATGTAATATATATGGTTTATGAGAAGCAATAGCTCTGAGCATTTGTCAGGAGTTAAAAAATCTAGGCTTTACAATGCATTTCCTATTCCATGAAAAATGTTCTAGATTGGTGTGCATTGTAAAGATCTTCATTTCAAAGTAAAAGGTATTTTTTGCTCAAGCCGATACGGCTTCAATTAATAAGTTAACACCTTTATGTATAAATAAGTGTTGATTTTTTGAAAATATAATTTTTCGAATTAATCATTTGATTTAATTCATGCGGGACGTGCTAGAAGGTATGGTGCCAGAAGAAAAAGCTGATGACGAAAGAGGCTGCAGTTTATGAACAATATTAAAATTCAAAAATCGTGCCTCATGACGAACAGGATAGCTGAAGACCGTGGAGCTGAAACCTCGGTTGTGGCAAGTGACTGACCTATAATGGTAGAATAACTATGACGATAACGATAAGATTTAAGAATCTTGAATATTATCATCAGAAACAAAAACTTCTAAGTGAATTTTTTGTGGATACAGCCAACGTGTTTGATAATTATTGTAATCTATCATATCGTTTCATCTATTTACGTAGAGAGATACGTGAATCCTTACGTAACTCTAGGTAAACTAAAGTTTTTTTTTTTTTTCAAAAATGTTTCAACTAAAACTTCATATATCCTTTCCATACGAGTAACGCGGCAATATTAAATATCTCAATCCAGAAACTCTTATTAATGAAATGCGGTGTGAAATAATAATTTGGAATTAGCTAATTATACATAGCCATGTCGAATGAGAGTTGTTAAATGCAAATTAAAAATAATTGGCAACTTAAGCTATACTCAAGGAACAGGGTAACACGGGACAAGAGCTAAGGTTTTCTCGTCTCGTCTCGTCTCGTCAAATTAAAATTGAAATTGTTCCTAAGTTGTACCAAATTTGCCACATCTGATCAACATACAGGAAATATCATAAGTCATGAAGGAAGGAACTGATTATCAGACAAGACTGATGTTGAACGAGCATTTCGTCGTTGGAATAACCAATCGGCATATCTCAAAATTTGCGTTCTGACGTTAACACTGGTACTCTATTTGATTTTACGAGATCTACAGGTCACTGTAAGAATATGGTGACTGAGACATGATTTCTCAGATACCGAGTTGATGAGAAGGCAAAACAATCGGCAGATCTTGTAAAATTATATAAGGTACATCTTTTTAACTCAAATCAGCAAATTTTGAGATACGCTTACTGTTTATTCTACAACGGTACATTGTATATTTGGACCATAAGATATTCTAAATATGTACTAGGCTGGCTGATTTTTATATCAGATGAAGAGAAAGAAAAAGAAATAATATATAGATATAATGTTAATATATAAAAAGATGTTCAAACGTTTTAAAATAATAAGATTTTGGTATTTCGTTGTCAGGACAACAAGAGATAAATAAATGGAATTATGGCAGTGAAGTTTGCGTTGTAATGGCTCAATTAATTTAAATAAAAGCGAACCGTTCTAATTCCAACGAGAATTTGAGAAGACAATATACGCTGTTTCTTTGAGTTACCCAACCTGGAGATCAATATTTTTTTTTAATTTTTATATTTTTGAAACTGTTTTCTAGTTGCTCATTAATAACAACTCATCTTTCCAGATTATATATATATATATATATATATATATATATATATATATATATAGCGAAGGTAAAAATTATGCCTGAAGCTTTTTATATGTAATTATTCAGTACTTAGAAAGTACCACCTAGTGGAATAGTTTGTACTGTTGGTATGTTTATTATTCCGGAAAAGACGTCTTCAATTTGATTATTTTATTGGTTTAGAGGGCAAATTAACCAAAGATGAAGATCACCATAGAAACATTGGTTAGTTTACTAGATAGTATTTTGTATTCTCCAGCAAATTACACAAATACATTATAATGTTATTCTTTCATTTCTGAGATGTTTGGAAAAAATTGGAGATGGGACTGATTAGCACTTAAGACACTAATATGCGAGTCATAGTTTGCTACAAAGAAATTAGTATCAGATTGTTTTATGCAAATACGTTCGATGTGACTACGTTTGTTATGCAGCACGTAGGTATCATCAGTTTTTGCGCTACCAGGTGCACATAATAAGCTTGACGCAAGTTTACTTGATGTTGACACTTAGCTACCCCGTGGCTATGTGGTTCCCGTCATGAGTAAAAGTGGATCTGAAAAGGTAAGGGGACGAATGGTGTCATGCTGTCCCCCGTGCCTAACTTTGCCAATTGTAATTTCTTTGGAAAGTGAGGGGAAACGACCAGATATTTTCTGGAAGTGGGGGAACGAGATACGCCCGCGTTCCCCCTCACTTTTACCTCTGGTTCGCGTACGAAATGCGGTAGATTCGAGATAATAAGTTAAGTAATTTGCATTCCATGTTAAGCTGTAGCCCCACGCCTGATACAACGTCAGTGCTGAGACGTTAAGCTCTTACCGACTAATCGACCTCGACACTTCAATATGCCTTTAAACGAAATTTCAAGTAAATAAATAATTTACAATATACCGGTGGCATACTCAGAGTTTCATTCAGGGCATGGTTAAATAACCAAATTCATCTTGATATATTAAATAGTAATAATAATAATAATAATAATAATAATAATAATAATAACAATAATAGCAATTTTAGTAGTAATAGTACTTGTTGTTGCTGTTGCAGTAGTATTGGTATAAACTTAATTCCGTGGAATGAATTGTAGTTTATGTTGAGGTCAATTATGATACATTGTGATCATTATTCAAACAATGCTTACTTTTGTTAGTAGAAGTATAATACAGCTACAGGTGTCTAGGGAGAAGAAACATATATAAAAAGGCAAAACAAAATTTGAGACCAGACGTAGTTTGTAGGGTCCAAGACGAGCCAAGGTACATGAGTGAGACTTGAGACGGGTCGTGAAATATCTCGTCTTTTTTTTCGAATGTCTCCAAAAAATTTGTCCAATTTTTAAAACTCGAAGGAAGTATTCAGTTAGAAGGAGCTATCTCTATGAAACCAATACCTGCATTGATTACTTAAGAATGGTAGAGAATGCCTAACTATAATAACTAATCTAACGAAATTGAACTATATTTACTACTGTGTAAAAATAGTGCCTTACAGGCGTATTATGTAAGATATATGCAAAACAGTGTGACACGCATTTAAGTGTTATTATTATTATTATTATTATTATTATTATTATTATTATTATTATTATTATTATTATTATTATTATTATTATTATTATTATTATTATTATTATTATTTAAAATATCGATCTGAACTTGAGTGATTAAATATATTTTAGATTAAAAGCTGTGTTCGCCACTACTATAAAGTATGTTATGTATTTGGTTGCTATTTCGTTTACATGGATATTCACATGTCGAAATTGGTGGTTGATTGTTTTGGAGTTCTCTTAGAGCCGACGCTGTGTGTAAATGGCGTGTACCAACAGCTTAATGTACAATCTGAACCACAAACGCTATTACCGACAACCAAAGTCTAGTCACATGCTAACCATAAAGCCACGAGGCAGCTGAGTGTTGACATAGAGTGAAAATATGCCAATGTAGCAAGTGCATTAAGCGTATACGGTAGCGCGAAAGCAGGTGAGTTTAGACGTAAAAAGCGCAATCATACGATCTTATTTATATAAAACAATGTGACATTATCTTTTTTATAACAACTTATGCCTTCTGTATAAGCGTCTCAGGTATATGTAAACTCTATCCATATCTTTGTTTTCAAAATACTTCAGAAATAAAAGAATAGTATTATAATTTCTTTGTTTAATTTTCTAGAGAAACAAAATACTACTCTCTAAAGTAACCAATGTGTTTAGGATGGTCTCCTTACTTAAGTTTGCTATCTAGGCCAATGAAATTATAATTGAGTTGAAGACATGTACTTATAGTAAAGTAAACATATGGACAACATAAGCAATTGACTTAATGGTATTTTCTAAGTAATAAATACATGTAATTACGTAGAGCAGTTATAGAATTAGTATTTACTTTCGCAATATTTTGAAACAGATACGGAAAAATGAAGGTGAGACTGAAGAGCACCCAAACATCAAAGATTCACAAGACAAAAAATAATGAGTAACCTTATAGTTGGACAGCTCAAAAAGGTACAAAAACTTGGTTCGTCAGCTGTTTGGTAACCGTCCTTCTTGTTCGATTGTCCGTTGCTTCCGCATCAATTATATTTGCAGCATGTTGATCATAACGTTGCAAACTTCCAACTCAATAGTTTACACTATGTATTTTAACTTCTATTGTTGTCATTTTGTCTGGAAATCCGACAAGATGAAACGAGAAAGCTTTAATTCTCGTCTCCTCTCGCGCACATTAATACAAGTCCCAATGATCTTATTTGGTATGGGTATTTGTAGTTAACTAATTCTAAATTATTTCACACGGCACTGATGTCTAATATCACCACGTTACTCGAATGGGAGGAATAGGTTGAGACATCTTTGAAAAAAATTACTTTGGTTACGGAGAAATAGGTAAGATAGATCACAAATATTCTTAAAATGTTGTCTTTATGTATAATAAAATTCACTCAAGACCTTTTGTTTCTGTATTGATGATCCTTTGAAATCCTTAAATCATATGAATAGTTTCGTATTATATTTCCAAAACATTAACAATGAGCATTACTGTAAGAATCCTATTAATACGCATATACCGGTACTATTTCACATTATTATTAATTTGAAATTGTTATGGCTTGTGTTAAAATACCTTACACTTCCAATCGAAGGCTTTTACGGTTTTATAATAATTGCACATCAAAGAAGAAACGGAACATTTTAAGTAATGAGAAGTGTATTTAACAGTTAGGATTTATTTAAAAGCATGTCTTCTTATCTATAGTTAACCTTCTGGCAAAGATGTACAATTGTTCTTTCGTCCAAACCATACTCTTCGAACGAAGGAATTGTTCCTTGGTATAGAGGACGACATTGAAACAATATTTCAATGTTGTTCTTTTCATTGTCCGAAGCTTCTCTGTGAACTATTATTTGTTTCTTGATTCAATATTTCACATTTAAGAAAGAAATTTAGGGTAGATTCGAGCTTCTGATCTTTGGTTGTATCGATTGCGTATTCTTGCCATCTAGCCGCTAGACTAATTTCTTACTTGCTCTAATGGCTAATTTGTTGGTTTGTATAAGAAGATAGTTACATAAGTCTGCTATTCACGGGTTTCGATACAAAAATTTTATGAATTGTTTCATAAATCTGTGAAGCAATATTTACACCGTAATAATACTGCAGCTAATATTTATAATAATTTTATGACAGAAATAGAATGGATACGATTTTATAGTTTGATAGTATGTTTCGTACATACGTAGGACTGAATCCAAGATTTTCTTAGTTTTCGAAATGAAGTTTCAAGAATCATATCTCCGTACTAAATTTGTTTGTGACAGTGTTGACAGTGGACGAATATTAGTCCATAATTTAAGCCTTTTGCTTTTATTGTAATTATTTTACGTTATTATAGAACAGAAATATTGAAAATAAACGTACCTTTTCCTTGTATTAAAACCTTAAAATATTTTGAATATGTACAGAAAAAAAGCCATTTAGAGGACACACGATATTTTGCACATAATGGTACATATTTCTAGCAGAGCGACAGAAATGCTATATAGATTACATAATTCTAACGTTACATATTTCAATAATGGGCTGTGCCTAAGTTTTATATAACAAAACACTTAATATATAATTACTTGTTAAAATTATATTATAAAACTTATATTAATACATGTTAAATTGAATTAAGACTGTTCATATTGTAATTATTCGTATTTCTGTCAGGATTGTTTTTCTTTAAAGGAAAACGTTGTTACAATTTTTTACTATCAAAATGAACTTGTATTGTTCTAATTTAGATATCTTTCTATGCTCTTCTGAACTCTATAGTCAATTTATTCCTTGTCTTTTACATTTAGGAAAACGTAATAAAGGAAGGAACAACTTTGTCTTTAAATCAACATTATTATTTGCATCATCGGAAATTATTTGTTACAACTATCAAATCATTTATCAGAAATTTAACTTATCTTTTGATTTTTTGCCAGCCATTAAACTCTGTTTCGATGTAGGAATCACGTCCTTTAATTTGGTTCATCAACTGTAATTATCATCTTTTTCCTCTTATTATTTTAACTTTCATTCATAGAACATTATTTGAAATAGTAACCTATCTGCTATCGTTTCTCTTAATAAGCTGTTTTCCTCTCCAGTATTATTGCTTTTACTTTTAATTTCTAACGACAATAGGAGAGAAGATAATAATGGTGACAAAAATGAATTTAATATTTAAACGGACTTACTCGTTTTATGGTCTCTACATACTGAAAAATCGCTTTCTGTATTTCTATCTATCCTTTCATTCTGCTGTGTGTATACTCGTCTACAGGCCACGACATGCAACGAATGCCAGTAAATTTTAAATATAACTTTTATTAGGTTCATCAGGGCAGAATTTCGGATTTTCCTCCTACTATTCCGAAACTTAAGAGAAATTTACTGGAAGCTGGAAATGAAAAATGGAGACATTTTGAAGAAGATTCCTTATGATTTTTTTATTTCATAAATAAATGTTCCATTATCAACATAAATTATTGCATAGGCAATTTCTCAAGGAAAATCCATAAGGAGTAATTTATTTGTGAGTATGACTCTTCTTCGAACAAAGTTTCTTTGAAAACTTCAATTATAATTTTATTCTTATTTTCCAGATAAATGCTTCTGTAATATCCACAATACGTCATATGGGTATGATTCAATTTAATATATGTATGCGGCGACGCCTTTTATAACATTTATTAAAATGCCTGCAAATCTTCTCTTTATCAAAGATGCTGAACGCTTTCAGTTGACATTCCGTACGTCCACCAAATCCACTCT
This sequence comes from Thermobia domestica, assembly GCF_964235325.1. Taxonomy (NCBI): domain Eukaryota; kingdom Metazoa; phylum Arthropoda; class Insecta; order Zygentoma; family Lepismatidae; genus Thermobia; species Thermobia domestica. Next base: position 147,760,741 of record NC_137455.1, on the reverse strand, counting down.
CTTTACGCACAATACAATATTATGCACAGAACATCTGATGAAATATTCCAGTACTTTATTCAATGATCAAGAAAATATACTGCTCGTTCGTCGTGATCACATCTTTCACTATTAGTAAAATATTTGCTCCTCTTGTCAGTCACATTTCAGATCTTCACTATATTACTACCCATAATTTGTCAGTAGTTGTATCTTCCCCATTGCAAACTTTTACAACTGATGGTTTGTAGTAGCTTTAATCTTTTAAACATTAAGCAACAACAACTTAATGTTCTTATTGTATTCGTCCTAGATTTTCCTCAACATTTCTAACTTCCTATTAGCAGTATATTATATTTCACTATAAGAGTGATACCAAATGTAATACTGACAAATTTCTTCCTCCGAAGCAAATTCCATTTTTGTAGAATTTGTTTTGAAATTTGAAGAGAAAGATAAATTTGTAAACTAACACATACTCACACAACCAAATAAGGAATAAACCAAACACATAAATATGTCACAAATATTGCAGTAATTAAAATAAATGTGCATGAGATATAAATGTGCATATGCGTAAGAGTGTTACGCTAAATATATTTATATTCATATTATACTTTCCTTAAACAGACTCTTAAAACATTATCACATTCTTTTTATTTTTAACACTGACTCTTAAAACATTATCATTGAAAAACTACAAAATTCTCCTATCTGAAAGCAGAAGTACTTCGTAAAACAAATACTAAGTAATTTAACCGTCAGAAGTTTGTGACATGCATGAATGAAATTAATATGCATGTCGTGATGCGCTCGACAATGAGCAAGCACTCTAAAATTCTGCTTCCATATTTAGTGTTAATCATTTTAATTATCTTTTCAACGAAACACACATATCCTAGTGTATCTCGCATTTATCATCAGCCATACTCAAATATCATGCCAGCCATGTAGCAAGCAATACATATGAATATAAGTGAGAAAATAAATACGAAATTTAAGGGTCCTTTATAACTTTTTAGCCATTATTAAGATAATTATGAAAGAGAGTTTCGACATTTAAACAGGTATACAGGATGCAGGCACACATTCTGCTATAAATCAAGATATTTGGAAGTTTTCTCCTCAATTGTTGAAAATTAAATAACTATATACAGTACTACACAATATTTATATTTACTCTATATTTAATGGACAATATGAAGAACTGAAATCGAAATTCTCTAATAGTGGAACAGCACTGTTTATCTTTAGGTTTTGGAGTTCGGTTTTGACCAAATTGTGGCGCTGGTCAAAAAGTGAAAGTAGGTACAAAAAGTGACACAAAAGAAGCAAAAATGACTGCAAAAGGGTATATGACGAAATTCTATGGTGCCCAAACAGCATTGTGTTGTTCCACATAATTTGATACCATTTTTTGCAAACTTCCAGTAAGGTATAAAACGCACCTGGTTTTCCCTAAACTTCAAGTGATATTTTTTTATCCACGTACAGTGACGCACAAACGCAGAAATAAGCACATAAAAAGGCCCAAAACGATGTGAAAAAAATGATGTTGAAATTCTACGGAGGTGGTACAGCATTTCATATTCTGCCTATTTTGAAGTTCACTTTTGGCACACTTCTGGTTGCACATAAAATGAATGAAACAAATATATTTTAATATAATAAGTCTTTACCAATACATTTATTGCATTTATCTGTTTGCTGTTCGGTTATCCTTTTTCATATTTATATTGGATATATTTATAGAAAATATTCGTATTACAATGTTTCGTAAGTTTCAATAACACCAGAACTCCCTTGTAACTATTTATCTAGCATACGTGTCATTGGTTTGGGAGAAAAATGGAAAACTGTTCTTTTTTAGTTTTACCTCCTACGGTTATGCCGCGCAGGGTAAAGTAAAGAGTAATGAGAATGAATGAAATGGAGAAAGTGAAAGGACACGGAATAACCCAAGAAAACTACCACCACACGATATTTATCCACCACAAAGCCCATTCGGCGGGAACTGGGATCGAACCAGGGAATTAGAAATGGCTCTTTGATGTAAAAAAAAAAAACGGAAATAGCGCCTGTATTATTATTCCAACGTGTGTATCAAATTGACATGGGAGAACTTGATGATGCAGAGGAAGATCAACACATCACGGAGTAAAAGCAAGATTCAAGATTCATTTCCGTCTCCTTTAGCCTCGTCGGCATAATCATGGGACGTAAAATTTAAAGATTTCCAAGATTCATTTTTGTGCAAACTTCTGTTTGGATATTGTGAGAACAATTCGTTTTTATATTAGATTTTCTTCTTAATTTAGAATGGATTTCTTTATATAATAATGTTTTTCACAAAGTTTGTAATATTTGCATTAGCTAAATTACAACTCCACTCGTTCGATTTTTCTTTATGTCGTTAGGTACATTTTGGTAATACTCATGTTTTGTATTAATTAGTCAACATTGTTTCCTGATATGAAAATCCAATACAAAATATAAGCCATAGCGCAAAGTAAACACACACGCTTCAGAAGATAATGTTTGTATCAATTATGGCTTAAATATTAAAACATGGTAACCCATACAGCAAAATACAAAATTAGAAATATATTAATTTGATACAATTATTTTATTCTTTCAAGTACAGTCTTATGTGAAAAATCAGCTTTCTAACTTTTTAAAATGAATTGTGCAGCAAAAAATCTCCAATTTCTTTAAATAGTAAAATTGTGGGTTACCATGTTCTTGCCTCACAGAGAAAAGTCTGTTCTCCGGACAGCGGTATGTTGTACAAATAAGGTATCCTCTTGCTTATTATAGAAATCAGTACGGAGCATACGTTATCTGTATGCTACATAGCCACTGCCCTTAGATGTTATATCATGCCGTTGCAGGATGTCTGACATCTAAGTTTTTCGTATATCACATGCATATACTTATGTTACCTTCGTCAGCTATATGTTATATACGTCCATTTGTATGTGAGATCCTGACCATCTACATTGTTTCATACGGAAAGTACTTATAGATGGAACACTTATACAGAAAATATTATAAAACATGCGTCTTCAGTTATACGTCTGCTGTACGTTAAGTCCAAAAATTACAGGAATTACGTATGTAACCTATCTTTTTAAGTACGCCACCTACAGTTTTTTTCTCAGTGCCCTTCATTTAATATGGCAGCTATTAAATGAAGGCTCATTCGAGATCTGTTTGCAAAAGTTCCTTTACATGAGTCACATTTTCGTTGTTTGAGGAGGTTGACGAGTGTCCAGCGCGGGCGTCGTCATCGACTTCTTCCCACTCTTCCAAAAACGCGTTGTTTCACTTGTAGACTTACCTTTGTGATAAACACTCATCCTCGAAGGCCTTGTTGAACCAGTGGAGAAGTTTCCGCTGGAGACTTGCTAATTTTCATACAAAACTTGATCGCGATCTTTGCTCCAATGAGCGCTGCATCGCTATTTGCACAGAAGACGAAACAGAGGTTTACGAAATCGCCCGCCCTTCACATCCGAAAGCTCGGAGACAACTGAGCAAGCACTTGCTCGGTAGTTGACTTACACCATCTTCGATCACGGTGGATAGAGCGCGTTGCAACGTTCAGTCGTTTCACTATAAAATGTGTAATATTTCTTTCTAGACAGACCTTGTACATAGTATAGTCCATTCCCTTATACTACTTTATCTGCAAGAGATCGAGATTGCTGGACCACACCACCAATCGTGATTGATTGCAAGCACAGAACATATAAGCAGTGAAACCTATCAAGAGAATAGGAAACACAAAATATATTGACACTTAAAATATTTTTTGTTCTTGTACTTTGTATAAGCATCACGTATAATTCAATATCTTATTTATTACTTAAAGAAAAAAAAGTGACGTACATTCATTCATCATTTTTTAAAAAATAATTCATAATCATTTAAAAAGAAATTTTAACTGCTAATTGCAGTACAAGGAAACAAATAACGCAAACTAACGTTTTACAACTGTATTTGCATTTGATTTGTCCTTTACCCTTTGGTATGAACTCAGAATAACAAGCATATTCTATTTTATGCTGCTTGTTCTTCAATACAAATCAATCAGAATAATAGCTAACTACGAGCAACAAATGAATGGTTCCAAAGAGGCAAGTAAATATAATCCAGGCTTTTTTACACAATACAGGTTTACTCAACATAATGGACCGCACAATGCTTTCGACAACACATTGTTTTAACTATAAGCATTGCGGCTGTTTAATTTAGTAATTGCTGTGAATTCTCAGATCCTTTATATAATGCTTGGTTAAGCATTAAAGGGTAGATTATTATTAAAGGTGAATTCAACCGACGCAATACTGTTAATTATTCAATGGTTCAGGACGAAAGCAGACGACTTCATTTTTTCGAGAACATATATAAAGAAAATAAAGTGCCAGTTATTGATATATAGTTTTATCTGGGATCATTACAGAGATATTTCGAGATACATTTAAGGATGTGGCAATGAAATAGTATTTATCTAAGTAAAATATAATGTCTAGCCTTTACTCTCACCACAAGGATTTATTTTCCTTTTAGAAGTTAATACAACTATTTGCTGTTAAGTGAAAGTTATATTACACGTAGAGAGATTTCTAGTACTAAAATGCTTGCAATAGCGGATTTAGGGACCTTGTAGCCCTAGGTAATTTGTGGCCGGAGGCCACTCGCCCACCACTATTCAACTGAAATAGATCATTCACTCACCCGGCAGATCACCAACAATTTAGTAGATGACGTCATGCAACGTTTCCGGACTACTGAGAAATTATTGAGACAAAATTTTAAGTTTGTTAATTTAAAGTAATAATGAAAAATGGAATGAAATATTTAGGTCTAACTTCCTGTTAATATACCTTGTAGGCTAAGAAGACGGTTGATTAAGGTAGGTAAATAATGATGAAAGAATTGGTGGAATGGGAATGTGAAAAGAAATTAAAATACCCTAAAAATTTTAACACAACCAACTTAATTGGCCTCGATCGAACAAGAAACCCCACGTACCAGAGATAAGTGGTTTACCACAAAAATACCGTGCCCCTAGAGATTCAATTGTTTTTCTCTTCGGCGACCTTTTGAATTATGTGGTCCTTGACTTTTTAACTAGTCGGAAATCCGACTCTCATGATACTGTACGAATAGTTACTAGAAAAATCATTGCGTCATTAAGCAGATGGCATGCATATTAGTACCAAACCCGTCGTGTAGTGTACTGTAGTTTAGATGGCGCTGATGATGTGTAAATGTTGCCATTTTTCTGTTTTGAGTTTGATTTGAGTTCATCGTCCCGTTTTCAGCAGCGAGGCTATATGAAATATTGACCTTAAGGTGGAATCCGAACCACTTGAGCTCCGGCCAGGCATTGAACATTGGTATCTCATCCCAAAGGTGCGCATGCTTTTCCATAGCCAGAAGAGTTCTATTTTTCTGGTTTGAGTAAAATGCATACACCATGTAGAGATGTGCACATTCCATGGAAAGATGTGTATGTGCAAATTACCTCATGAATGCGATACAAACGCTAAGTTGGCTCTCTTGAACCCCCTTCAAATCGTGTTTGAATTGATTCAAACAACTATTGGGATATTTACTATTACTATTAGTTTGATCTAGATTTTTTCGTTTACCCAACTGAAAACGAAGTCATTGAAACAACGCAACTTATCTATCACTTTAACATGTAATTTTTAACAGAAAAAGCCCTTACCTCCGAAGTGTATCATAAATATCTAGTAACTGACAGTGAGGATATGTGCTTGTCATTATTTCTTGCTCTAAGCAAAGCTTATATATTGCTTATTCGACATGTATACCAAGTAATGAACAGCGTATTATACTTCCTGTAGTTCTTCACTAAAATGGCTTTGTGAGCATATTAATTTTCTGACATTTTTATACGTAGAGGTCCTGCCATCTGTTGTTCATATACATGCTATATTTATCATACACTAAGAAGACGATATTCTTGGTGTTGAAATAAAAACAAATTGAGTTTTTTAAAAACATCTTTATTTTTGCTGGGTACGTGATTAAGTTAGATGTGTGAAATGTCTCCGTTGGTGCCATGCAGAATATGTTACTATATTTGCTCCTAACAAGAAATAGTTTGTTTGCTTCTCATGTGAATTATTACATATACGTACAAACTAAGAATAAAATGTCGTCTCTTATTTTTAACACAGTTGGTATTATGGGTAAACACCGTTTTGTTTCTGACATATATAATTATTTTTATAAACTATGTAAAATAACATAGCCTAGGTTTCTATGTGACTGTGACCATTTTCAGATTGTTAAAAAACTATTATGAGTTTCCGGATGATAACTTTGATGGCTATCATTACGTTTTAGTATTAATATTTGATGTGCTGGTACTCTTGTTTATTTCCCATGTATATTTACTTAATGTCATTCACATATTTGTTTTCTAGTTTACACAAATTACATGTTTCTAATTGCAATTACATACTGTAATTTTATTTTAAAATATTTATATATATCCTCAGTCGTGCATATGCTCTTATTTCCTGTATATATGCATATAGCCCCGATATTAGGGTAAAATGCACACCTTAAGTACTTCACTTAAAATCATTGTTGTTATGGAAATACCGTACTATCTTAAAAAGGAAAGATGGAAATTAATATTTTATAATTTTATTGAAACTTTTGTGTTTATTTCTCGTATGTAGATTTGTTAGTTTTGTTTTTTTTTCTATTCGCTTGTTAAATCGTCCAGACAAATGCAATAAAAACCATAAACTGAAATTATCATCGAAACATAAAATAAATGATTTTTTCCCGCTTATCCTTACTTCCCATAGACCACATCCAATATCCTTCCTCCTCCAGTCTCTGCACTCCTCACCCCGGATAAAGGGCGTAACCCTCGAAAGGGAGCTAGCCTTCGGCTAGCAAAAGAAAAAAAAAAGTCGTCCAGACAAGCCGGAAAATAATAGCGGTGTATCTATAAATGTGAATTATATTGTTTGTTTCCATTGCATAACTTCTGCGTTATACGTAATATTATGTATGCAAGAAATTGTAACAAACTGTAAGAACTACTCAGTTATATAATGCTGGTTAACGTGTTTCTCTCCAACTGACACTTCTCTGCACAATTCGAAATTTTGAATTTGAGGTGTTACAGATACTTCCACGTTTCAGCACTAAGTTTTCCGTCGTGTATAAACTAAGGACTTCCTAGTCTCTTTGATTCGATCTGTAATATAGTCACCCGTTACTAGTAGAGCAATATCTAAACTTCCATAGATAAATAGGCGCAACACTAGCTCTGAATGCAGTCTATCTTATGAGTAATAACACTCTCAATTAATTTCTATCCTCATTCTAAGTCGCACGAGATAAGTAGTGAATCCAGTGGACTTCGCGTTTAATCTCACTCATCAGTATACAATAACCAGCCGTTTCCAAGTTCATAAGAGGGAAGCCATCTGCATCATCAATAGCAGATTAGTGAGAGAGAAATATGTTCCTTGCATACTCGAATTCGCTACACTATACCAAACACTACATTTCCTCAATCTTTATTTGAAGACTATTAAATTCAGATATAAAACATACTTCTGTATCACACTTTCGTGTCATACCTACAAAAAGACTTGAAGCTTACCAATACGAGAATGGTGAAGTATTTATGTTCTTATAGGACTGAATATTGTAATATTTAAGTTTTGTATTCATAACTACAATGATGGAATTAAGATATGTCGTCATTATATATCTTTCATTATAGGCATTTTTTAACTGTATACATATATTAATGTAGAAGGAACCAAGGTATAACATGAGTAATTTTCATGTATAGTATTCTTTTAATGTTATAGTTATGAACATTAATTCCTTAACGTGTTCTTATTGCACGAAATTACTAGCAAGAAACCGAATTCAATCTCTGGACTGAATTTTCCCCTTTCTTTTTCAACTTGTCAGAACAGAATATTTGTAACTGAATATTCACTTTTTTGTTTTTTGTTGAATGCTTGGTTGGAGTTGAGGGTTCCTTTTCATCTTCGAGGCTATATGATACGTGGATCTACAGTTGAAGATGCAATGAATCTACCGTGATGCATTCAAATTTCAATATTCTCACATAGGAAATCAAACCAGTTATCAAGGACACCAAAGACGCGTACACTAGCCGCTAGACTAGCTTGCAAGGCTGAATGTACTTTTTGTTTAAAGCAGGAAAAAAGAGTATTTCAAATTATTGAAAGCTGATTGTTCTACAAGATAATATTCCCAAGAATTGACTAATTCGCTGAGAGCTGAAGGAAAACGAATATAATCAGGAATCTAACAGAGTAATTCGTAGATTAATTCGTAGAGTAATTCTAGATCCACCTCTGGTGTAGGGGACGTGTAATATGAGTCATATAGCTTCCCAGAATGTAGAAATAGTCTACTAGAAAATATTCACAACAAGGCGGTCAGAGGTTTCCTCAATTTAAAAGTTAATAAATAAACTTATTGGCGTTAATCAACCATAAGACAAAAAAAGAACTTTGTATTTATCTCAATAATGTATTGTATATGTACAGTACAGACTCACCTTTTGATTAAATATTAACAAAGTAAGGTTTTAATATTCGTTTATTTAAAAAAAATGTCTATGTCTTTAAACTTGCTTTTCAAATAACGACGAGGATACAGAGTAAAAATAAAAAGCATTACTTTGTCCCTAAGAGAGAATCATTTCTTTTCACCGGATACAATTGGCATTACTATTTGTTTCAAGAACAAAACCTAACAGGGAAAATGCTAACTAATAAGATTATTGAGAAGTACTGCTGACTCAACTTCCGGGTATTTCAAAAGTGCAGTCATAGCAACCCTATAAGAACAGACGCCACCAGAACAGGAAGACTGAAGTGATAGAGGTACGGGAACTCTTAACTTTAAATCATGTTTCAAATCTTCCTGATTGGGCTCACAAAGTCATCACATCGTTGAATCGTCATCTTGTAATTTGTCAAGCTTTACAACTTTAACATACATAAAATTGCAGTCTCAATAGACTAATTCAAGTTGCAATTTTCTGGAAGATTTCTGCTAATGTCAAAAAAGAAGAAACTTCACTGACTAGATGTTTTTCGTCATTATGGAGTATTATCTTAGATGGATTCATCAATTCTAGTCTGAATAACTAGGAACAGACTTTCGAACAGATAGTCGCTTTCGAGGCATCGAAATGACAAGTAAGTGCCTCATAACTCGGATTGTGGAGTTTGGTGGAGTTTGCGAAATTATATTTGAGACCAAAACGGGTCTGTTTCAGTATTTTGAATAGAATCTTGCACAGGATCACTTTTCCTGCATTCTCAGAAATTCAAGCGAGAAATGTGTTTGTTTTATGAAACGAAAAAAACACGTTAACCTAAATAATACAAATTATTTTCGCGCTAGCGATATTGTTTGCTTTTGCCTGTAGTCCAAAAGTTTGTTATTCAAAAGCTATCCTATTTTTCTTCTTGTTTCGTCCCACTTGAGTCACGTTCTGAACCGACATTACGACCAACGTTTTACTACCACGTCTTACTCTTTTTTTTAGATAGAAAAATAAAAACAGACGCCTTGTACGCTCTTTTCCGTTCTGAGAACAATGTTAAGGAAAAAAAACCATAACAATAGATATCAGAATGAAAAAATAATAAATAAATGAAAACATTTATAAAAGCAAAATAATATGTATAAACAATAATAAAGTCCTAAGAGTTTTGGTGCGAAGAAAAAGATAATAAGAAAAATAATAAACTTTAAAAAAAATATCACCCGATTTAAAAAAAAAAGCACTATAAAGCTGAAAACAATAAAAGTGCTAGAATGGAGAAAGAGTACTAATAATAGAAAACTTAAGGGTAAAATAATAATAATAATAATAATAATAATAATTATTATTATTATTATTATTATTATTATTATTATTATTATTTACTACTATTATCTAAAAAAACTTTTGAAGTTGTGAAAAATCGAACAAATAATTACCTAATATAAAATTATTTTGATGGTAATTTATGAGGTATTAATTTATTTGGCTCGACACATCTTCAAAAATGTTTATAGCTTATAGTAATGAATTGTTCTCTGATTTTAAGCGCATTATTGTTATTATTTTCTGTTTTTGCACTGTCGTTATTTTTTGCTTCTAAGACGTTTCCTCAAGTCGATTCATATTTTGTAAAAAAGACTTCTATTTTATGTTTTCTGGTGGTTTGCAGGTGTCGGTTATTTGTATTTTAAGTTCCTTTATTTATTTATTTTTTTTATTTTTTTGTCACTTTTCGTCGTAATAGATATCCCGTTTTGGTAGCTAAAGAAGGAACACCAATTTCCCGAAAAAGTAGGTCGGCCTACGAAATATGCATGAACATGCATTTTTCTTTCAAATCGGTGTATATGTCATGGAACCATACGTGAACTTACTATTACAATATTGAGGAGCTTAGTGATGAGCACAAGTGTCTTAGTCTTGCAGCTTTGGCAAGAGTCTTGCATGCAAGACCAAGACTAGGACCAAGACCAAGACCAGAAATCGCGATGTAAGACCAAGACCATACCTGCAAGACCAAGACCAAGACTCTTTTGCAAGAGTCTTGCACAAGTACCGGCTCAGTGGTAGAGAGTTCACCTCTGGTGCTGGGGTCTCTGGTTCGATCCCAGCTTGCACCATGTGAGCTTTTTTGGTGGATATAGACCGTGTGCGTAGGTTTTCTCGGGATTTTCCCGTTTCCTCCTACTTTCTTCATTCCATCATTTCTTTCATTTCTCATCATCACAATCTCTCTTAGCCTCGGTGTATAATCGTGGCACCTAAAACTAGATATTACATCATTTCAAAGCATATTAGTGCTGTTCTTCTTGCAAAATTAAAGAGAAATGTAGTATTGAACATCGGTAATTCCATACATCATAGGTGCCGACTACATGGGTATGGCCTTGGCTCCAAGGATCAAGCATCCGTTAGAAATGTTTAATGTGTGCTCAAAAAATTAATATCGAAATAACATTTTCATGACATTGAAAAAACTTCAACCAAGTGATTTCACGTGTATGTGACCAAGTGATTTCATGGGCGGGTGCTTATACGTTGAATAATTGTTTATCAATATAACTTTTAGCCTCCTCAGATATATAGCACACGATGATTGAGCGATGTAACACTATTTAACAATAAATAATCCATATTCACAAGTGCGAGTGATTTTGTATAGTTATTTCAAATAACCTGGAGTTTAATGCTGTGTTTTCGTATCTCTAATATAGGTCAAAAGTATATAAATTGAATTTACACAAAAGACATGGACAGTTGAGTCGTTTTCAGTTTTCACTCAATATTTTTTCTAAAATATTAAGAGGTTTGATTGTAATCGTTATTATTTTAATTTTTCTCCCTCTTTTTTGGATAATATTGCTAGCATATCATCATCATCATCATAATAGCTATTCTGCCATTATTGGCAGGTCACTTGTTGCAACTCAGAACCTTCGATGTGCGGTGGTCCTCATTTAGTCTCTTCGTCTTGACGTAGCAATTTTCTGTTTTAATACCTTCGTTCAACTACAGTCTCCTTTGCCCCTCCCTGTCTTTCCTTCCACCATACCCTCTAGCATGTCCCGCATAATAAAGATCCTTCTCAGCCAATGTTCCAACCAGTTCCTTTTCCTCTTCTTAACTACATGTAAAATTCTTCTTTTCTCTGCTACTGCTACTATTTCTAACACCTTCTCTTTCGTTAATCCAGCTAATTCTCTCTTGTTTTTGAAAGCGTACAATGTTTTTTTTAAAATCGCTTTTGCATAATGTCTATGTTTCTGTTCCATACAGTACACATTGGAATCAGTAAAGCAAAATCTCAATATATAATTGGAGGTTTGTTCAAAACAAGGACTAGCTAATCTTGGTTGAAAATAAAAAATATCTTACGCCTTTAGAGTGTAAAAATAATTTAGCAATCATGATATTTTAGTAAGCTGTGCCGTCTTGATTTTCTTTCATGTGTTCTCAGGGGTAGCCTCACCAATTCGGGAACCAGAGGAGTATTGAATGTGTTAAAAATTATAAAAAGATTACGAAACGTTGTAATTTATCTTAATAGTAGTGAAGTGTGGGGACCCATTGAAAAAAAAAAAAATAAAGGTTATCGCCTATGTTGTACACTAACATCATACTTACACGAAGGTAAACTACCTAGCTATATTACATTTAGAAACATACATTATATTTCCGTTACTATTGGTGCATTGTAGAATTTATCCAGAGTAAAATTTACCTATGAAAAGCATAAAATTTCTTAAATGCAAGACTTGCAAGACTCTTGCAGCAAGACCAAGATCAAGACTAGATGTGCAAGAGCAAGCCCACCGGTCTTGGTCTTGGTCTTGCATTTGCTTATCACTAGAGGAGATTCATAATAAAAACTCGGAAAACTATCAACAGATTCTCCTGAAATTCACACGAGACCATTATATAAGAATAACTAAAATAAATCAATAAAATTGATGAACTTATCTTGAAGTTGTGCATAATGACACACACAATTACGAATGAACACCGTCAGATTTTATCATGAACTTCATAATCTAACTCCAAAAGCAACCATTACACCAGATGAAATTTAACTCAAAATCACAAGGAAACTATATTTTTTTCAAATAAAAAAAAACAATTAGTTCACATATGTTGAGGTTTTGCCTGGACAAAAGGATAACGAGTGAAGTTGTGCTTGAATCAAGAAGAAACCTATAATATTGAGATTCGAAGAGAAGTTAGACAAGGAAGTAGTATGTATTTCCAATTATTCAACATTTAAAGAGAATATTTAATGAAAGAAGCATTGATTGGAATTGGAGTTTTCAAGATTGGGGGACAGACCATTACCAAAGTCATGTATGCAGATGATACGGATAATCAAGCTGAAATCAAAGAAGGACCACAGGAGATGATGAACAAAATAGCTGACACTGGGAAATCAATGGAATGAAATAGAAATGAATGGAGAAAAATCTAATAAAATGGAATGGAAATCGACGTCTAAAAATTGAATGGTAAGAATATATCTTGGAGCCCTTACAAGGCAAAGTAAAACAAAGAGAGCTTGAAGAGGTAGATTATTTCAAATATCTTGAAAGTATTATGATGAAGAACGCTTACAGTACCGAAAAGATAAGATAAAAGTTTGTCGTAGTTTAAGGCCATTTAACAAGAAAAGATCACTCTTAACTAGCATGTCAGGAAGAAGCTGATCGAATGTCATATAAAGAGTATTGAATTGTAAGGTTTAGAAATTTAAACATAACGGAAGTTAGAGAAGAAATATGTAGAAAGCTTTGAAATATATCGTTGGGGGAAGCTGGAGAAGATAAAATGGAGGGAGAGAGTAGCAAATGTAACTTTAAAACGGAAATGAAAAATGAAATGAAATCTTTAAGTTTTACGTCCCACAGTTATGCCGGTTCGGCTAAAGGAGACGGTGATTATGAGAAATGAATAAAATGGTGGAATGAGGAAAGTGAGAGGAAACGGGAGAGCTCCGAGAAAACCCACGAGCACGGTGTTTGTCCATCACAAAGTACACACGGCGCGAGCTGGGATCGAACGAGGGACCCCAAGCACCGGAGGTGAACACTCTACCACTGAGCCACCGCGAATTTTAAAACGGGTAAGAGAGAAGAGGGCGCTTTTAGCCAGCGTCCTTTTTAGTAAGACATATTGGATTAGATATATCTTGTGCAGAAATTCTCTTCTTTATACCATCAGAGAAGGAAAGATGGGAGGAATGCGAGGAGTAGCAAGGAGAAGAACACAACTTATCGATGATTTGAAAAATAGAAGATTGTATTGGGTGTTACAAGAGGAAGCTCAAGATGGAGAAATATAAAAAAAAAACGTTTCCAGGACAGAATCTAAGAAAAGAAATAAAAACTCATTAGCCCCAAGACCTGTCAACACACACAATGCTTTATAATGATAATAATGTATGAACCTAGACATAAATAAACTCTGAGAAAGATATTAAGAAGGACTACGAAAAATGTGAAGAAGTGGTCTCCATATTCTTAATCTGCTCGAAATTGACTCCAGTAACGAACTGGTTTCTAAATAAGCGCACTAGCTAACTATTTTAAAATTCCAAAAATTCGCTTTTGTTCACGAGTTATCGTGCGGAGTAACATACTAACAGTGGAATACTTTGAGTCTCATGTGATCCTAATAATTAATTATTTATTTAAATATATCTAATATTTCGTACATAAGTATTTTCATTGGAAATAGCTCGTTAGGTTAGTGAAAAACTGTATTGACATATGACCAAGACCTTCCGAAATGGGTTTGTATTGCTATTATTATTATTATTATTATTATTATTATTATTATTATTATTATTATTATTATTATTATTATTATTATTATTATTTTATGTTTTTAGTTGGAGATTTTTTCTTGCAGTCGGTTACTGACGTTCAGAGCTGCATAAACTACAAGATATGAATTTAACTGGAACGGATTCATTTTTCCTCTATTTTCGAAAAACAAAATGCAATTATAATAATTAATAATTATCCAAATATTTGAAATGTTTTGTAAATAATAATCTTACTTGGTATTAGCTTATTCCATTAGTGAAAACCGCATTGAAATCTAAACATGAGTTCCCGATATTGTTGCGAACATATATACAGGGGATGTCAAAAAATTTCCGGAATGTTGTAGTTTTGGCATTTGTGATGCAACCACAATAAAACTTGTACAGTACAGTCTTTAATTATGAATTTGACGAGTGATAACAGGTCATAACAGTCAGTGTACGAGTGGTGTAACTGAATGGAAGAGTGTGTGTTAATCTGTTGGAAAAATGACGCAGTTCGAGCAACAGGTAAACATCAAGTTAATGTGCAAATTAAAAAAAAAAAAAAAAAAAAAAAAGAATCTGTTTCAGAGATTTTGATAACATTGAAAACAGTTTAGCACCATCCGATGTATGACTATTCCCAAAGTTAAATATTGACCTCAAAGATACTCGCTTCGCCGCCGTAGAAGAGATCAAAAGGAACGCTACAACTGGACTTCGGAAGATGCCAAAGAGGACTTCGTCGCTGTTTCCAGCAATCGCACGAGCGGTAGAACAAGTGTTTGTATTTGTGTGCATGTGTATTCAGAAAGTGGCTACTTTGAAGCAGATTAAATAAATGTGTACTTATACTGTGGTAATAAAAAGCTACAACAAAATTCCGGGAACTTTTTCATTGCTTCTCGTATATACAGATTAAACCGATAGTCTTTTTGTGAAGTTGGTTAAAAAGTAAAGAATAACACGAAAAAAGACTAACAGGAAAAATTGAAAACTTTAAGGAAACTGTAAGACTGTAAGGAAAAATTGAAAACAATATTTATAAGGAACTATATTCCATCGAACTACCCCTCGTATATATGGAGGTTGAAACGATAATCTTCTTTTTGGAGAAGTTGGTTAAAAAGTGAAGAATAAACATCCACCACTAAGGAAAAGTTTGGAACAATATTTATAAGCAATTTTATTCAATTTAAAAAAAGATAGAAAACCAAACAAAAAAGTTATTGTAGCATATCAAATAAAGATCTGTGCCTAAATGAAACTTCTTCGGGTGAAAGAAGTAGAATGAAAAGGAAGTAGGTAAATATTTCAAGCATAATTTTTCACAAATTGCTGTAACTACAGGTAGATATATTGATGTAAGAGTTTGTGCAAAGTTAATTGATTCCAGTTTCAGATCTCTAGAAGAACGAAAAATCAAAATGCTCTTTGAAAGTCCTTGTAAAGGAAACATTATTACCATTAAGAAAATAATGATTTGTGGTTTCGATTATGACCAATCGGTTATTTTATGTTCAGACAGAATAATTGTTTAAGTTCAATTTAATTTTTTAACTTAATATGCTTTAATTTTCCTTAATCCTATAGCTTTAGACTTCCAAACTATGCTATGGAAATCTTACAGAATAGTACTGTTTGTCCGTCTGTCTGTTGACAGATATCAGAAGGAAAACAGCATGATATTTTGAGAAGTGGTTTCCACTATTTGATTCGGCGTTCCAAGAATATGTTTCACCTGCTATGTTAAGGCTCTAATCAAACCGGAGGTGGTTCAAATTATTCATTTCTGGTTTCAACATTTATCTACATAAAACAAAAATGGTAACAGACAGCGAGAAGCCGCAAACTAGTCAACGTCTCAAGACAACATAGCATGACTCTCCACAACACTTTACCAAAACCGGAAGTCGTTCATATTTACTATTACTTCTGATTTCAATATTGACTTATATAGAGAAAAAAAAACGGTAATATATATCGAGATACGGTTTCTTGCAATAATCGATTCAGTTTCCTAGGAATAGATTTCACCTTGTCTATTAACCCTATATTCAAGAAGGAAGTGATTCTAATTAACTATTTACAGTTTCAATATTAATCGTCATAGAACAAGCATGATAATATATAAAGACAAATAGTTTTCTGTAATCGAGTACAATGTCAGTTCGATGTTTTCTGTAATCGAGTATAATGTTTTCTGTAATCTAGTTCAATCGATGTCAATTGAACATAGTAACACAACCAACCAAACACCAGAAGTAGTTGAAATTTACTACCACATGTTCGGTTTCGATATTGACTTTCATACAGTAGAAACAGTAAGGAATGTCGAGATACAGTTTTCTGCAATCGACTTAGTGTATCAAGAATATGTTCTGTATCTTCCCTTAATCTTCTTCTCAAACGAAAGTGGTCGAAATTAATGGGTTCAATGTTTACCGCCATACAACAAAATAGTAACGCATAGCGAATAATGATATTCTTGACATGGAATTAGAGTCCGAGGAACAGACTCTATCTTTGATCTTATTACTCTATTGCAAACAGTAGTTATAGATGTACTACTCAAGTTTGCGTATTGAATTAACATATTTTGGAAGTTTACCGCAATTTTACACTATGAAACAGCACTCGCTTGTTTATAGGTTATGCCTCGCCATTGACGTTTTAAAATTTTTCGTATGTAAAATTTTCATTAAAAATTACAAATTGATCAATACAAATTTTAATTACACTTTAGAAGCTGTTGCCAAATTTGACTGAGAGTTAACATGTCTTTCCTATATCGGATGTACAGAAAACTTAGAATTAAGATTGGAACCACTTTTTCTTCACAGGTTTCTAATAATTTGATAAAAGGGGAAAGTTAAATCGATCAAATAATGTTATGTTTTACGAAATGTGATAGTTTTGAGAACTGTAAGCTACTAACCTTCACATCTATAAATACAGTAATAATAGTTTTACTATCAGTTAACTAACAGATTTACCGGTAGGAATAAAATTCACACCAACATGTGCTATCGGTATTTACATTTCGTAACTTCTAATATAATTCTTTTAAGATTTCACAACCTCCTTAAAAGTAATGTTGTCTATCGTCTTTAAAATATGGAACAGAATGTTTTGGTTTCTCTTTAAGAATGTGCTTGTAGCAGAAAAGTAGAAATCAAAACAATATGTCCTCATTCTTGAAGTAATAGCAGTAGAGGGAAAAAAGATAAATTAAGAACCTAACATAAGACGAATAGAACAGAGGTCTTGCCATCTTAATTCTTCTTCGGTGACGTCATATGTAACCATGACAACAGTCTTGTATCTTTTCTTTTTTTCATATAAATCCATCGCCACTGTAGCTTTACTCCAATAGTAAAAGGAACAGAACATCGACTTAGCTTTTACACGGAAGACTCTTCATCCTTTGATCCACACACAATGCATTCAACTAAGACTGGTGTACTGACCTTCAAATTTACAT
The DNA here is from genome assembly GCF_964235325.1 of Thermobia domestica. Classification (NCBI taxonomy): domain Eukaryota; kingdom Metazoa; phylum Arthropoda; class Insecta; order Zygentoma; family Lepismatidae; genus Thermobia; species Thermobia domestica. Next base: position 147,742,876 of record NC_137455.1, on the reverse strand, counting down.
CAGTATTTTCTCTACAGACATAAACACTTTGACACGAATTTCTATCGAATCGAATCTCTGATGTATACGTGGTGAGTGAAATGAAATTTATAGCTTTCGTCTCATATTGATACAATTATAAGGATGGATAATTAATGGGTGGAACGATAGTGTGAAAGACAATGGGAGATCCTCGAGAAAATCCACGGGCTCGATGTTGTCTTCCTTAAACTCACATGGCCTGAAATTGAACTAGGAAATCCTCACAGTAGAGGCGAGTACTGGTCCAGAATTGCATTGTATGAAGGCAGTTCTACTATTTTGTTTAATTGTCTATATGCTGATGTTTTATTTTATTGCCTAAAAACTGCAAAAATGTACTAATTTCATAGATTAATTAAAGTTGTGACACCATTTACACTTTTCTTTACCCACAATAATTTAAAATTTGGTAATCTTTCAGCTTTTAATCGCTTCATGAAGATTTTCTAAATGAATTGATTAAGGAAGGATGTTGGTAATTGTATGGGGGGCCTGAAACCAGATGGTTAAGGACATGTCTCATTTGAAATTTTCACCACTTTCACATAGTTGATCATGTTATCATTATTGCCTTACGTTAATTTTAGGGTACAAATAAACAAGTCATGCAATCACTCTTGAGAAAATGAAGAGAAATGATTGTATGGTTTGTTCCTTCTTTATTAAATACGTAAACCTATGTATTACTATAAATTCCTTTGTCTGATAATGTATTCAGAAATGTGTCTTCGGTTGTAAAAATTAAAGAACCTAGTTATTTTATATACATTGTTAAAAAAACCTTCGGTTAAAATAGTTATATCCAATTATATTACTTACAGGTTTATAGTTATAGTGAAATCAATGAAATGTTCAAGATTTGATAGTGATACTGTGATCAAAATGCCATAACAGATATCAAAAGCATGAGTATTATTTCAGGTTTAGAATGATTACCTCAAGTACTGTACAACATTAATATAGTATTGTTTTCGAACAATTTGACCATGCTGAAATTCACAAGTTATAGTTATTGTGGATTTCAATTGTTGAAAATTTGAAAATGTTTCTTTGAATGTTCGTCGCGACATTCTGAATGTCTGCATTAATGATTCTTTTTTAATTTTAGTAGCTATGATATAAATCTGATTCCATATATAGAAGGAACCAATAATTGAGGAGCTTATTTTCGAAGAGAAACATTTGCGGAGTTGCTAATTTCACATTACAAAAAAACAAAGAGTAGGATATGTTCTGTTTTGGTAGAACGACTAACTTTACATTGGGATTTCTAGCGGAAAATGTTCTCGTTTGTATAACCCTGTTATCCGACAGAGCTTACCCCACAAACATTCAGCAACTGTCAACAAGTGAATTTAGAAAGACAAAAGTAAATGTTTCCTTTTGAAAATACACTTGTCAATTAGTGCCTCATATAAATAAGTCATGTCTTATTTCTTTTTTTTCAGTTTTCATGTAATTTTGGTAAGCTATCACATGTACTTTTCATTTTGTATACTTGAAAATTAAACTTTCAAGTTAAGATATCTAGCAAGTAAACATCACATAAAAGTAAGAAAGAAAGCACCCAAAGTGACTTTTTCTTGCTTTTGTATTTTCTTCACCTGGAACAAACTCATCTAGGCTATGTAAAGCTTTCATTTACTGATATATTGAGTGTCCCATGATTATGGCCTTTAGGCTAGGTAAGACAGATGATTAAGGCAAATGAATGTGAAGGAAGAATTGGTAAAATAATAATGTGGAAGGAAAGGGAAGTGACCCGATAAAACCCATAGACACTATGTTGTCCACTATAATCTGATTTGGCTACGGATAAAACCTGAGACCCCATGCACCAGAAGTAAGCTATCTACTACTTGTTTTTCACTTTTTTGATTTTTCTAAAGTTAACTGGTTTACTGAACGTTCCTCAGTAATTTAATTTCCCTAATTTGCATTATTTTTACTTCACTTTACCTTTATCCATTAAACCTTTAAGAACAGAGATACGAACACAGAAACACCGAGAACAGTTAACATTCCAAAGGCTCTCCCACCGGAACTCGAAATGGAACCATGTACACCAAAAGGATACCGGAAGCCACCAGACCAATGATGCCTACCACTGAGCCACCGTCCTCTAAGACTGGAGTATGTAATGAGATATTCAAACATTTGATTAACTTGGAAAACTATCTAAACTGATTTGAATAATTTCCATTAGCATTTACAATTAAATATAATTGCTTAAGTTGGGAAAAAGTACTGATCTAGATAGGTAAAATTATAAACAAACTGTGTTATTTTTTGCCAAAAGAAATTAGAATGTATGCATGTATTATTATTTTGAAACTGTTTTACGTTCAATTTTCTCTCAAATAAATAAAATTCAATTTGCTTTATGCTTCACTCGGGGCTACAGTGTTTATTCAATTTAGTTTTAATGAACTTTTTTTTTTTTGATACGCGAAGAAATTATGCTATTTTTGCTCCAGTTTACTAAGCGTAATTTATTTTTTCTCTTTGTATTACACACGTTTAGGAGTCTTTTAATGTTTCACAGTGTTTGTATGCGTGAAAAGCGTTAAAATTGATCTTTATTATATTTTATGAGCAATAAACTTAATACGTATCTAAGCAAAAGTTGTTTAAAGTGCGCTATGAATTTTTAAAAAGTTCATTTGTACATGGAATAAGAAAGGTCACGTTATTGTTATTTACCTAGTTATATTTAACGTGAGAGAATAGCAGTTATAGCGAATATGTAAACTGTATTTCGCTGTGCTACACTGTTGCCGAAAACTTAAGGACGAAAGTAACTTTCTTATGTTGTGTCACTCCCAAGTGCCATAAATCGTTGAAATCTGAACCATGCATAGAAAATAGTGCTACTGTATAACACAGGAAACAACAAAACGAAACAATTCATTACGAGAGCAAAAGAAGCAATTATGTGCAGATATGATAACTTACGCTGACGTCACTGCGACTCATGATCCCCTCCTGACTGTATAAGAAATGAAATCGTTCTTAGAAGGGTGTGTGTGATCACAACGGACAGCGAAGCATGCTTTGCATTCTTCTGCTCACAAAGTTGGTAATGATTTGTTGTAGAGTTCCGTACCTCCACCAGCGCTCTTGATAACTGCATGAAGATCCTTGGTGCATCTAGGCTGCTCGAAGACACCTCCTCATCTCATTTCACAGTGCTGGATGGATTCAAGTCGGGGAAACGACAAGCCAGTCTATTCGCCGAAAATCAAGAGCATCGCCTCTGCGTTGTTGGATGCGGTCGCGCATTAGCATTTATAATGTCGAGGCCGACTGCACGTCGGAAAACATGCACATGGAGAAGGAGTACACAGTCATAACAACGATTGACCGACGAGTGTATTACGTTCTGCGTTCTAGAGGTCAGTGTGCTTATGCAACATTTTGCCTTCCCACACAGGAACATCTGGGCCATTGAAACGAACATGTTTGACAATGTTTCTGAGTTCATTGTGTGCTTTGAACTCTCTTCAGATTGTATGCTACGTCCAGAATCACTACTCAGATTGTATCTACTCTCATCTGGGAAGAAAACACGACCCACTTCTCCTCGATCCACGTCTGTTAATCTTGGCACTATCACAAAAATTGCCGCCGATATACAAGTGTCAACGGAATATAAAATAATATCCGTCGTGTAAAGAGACCATCCCCTAGTCAAAGCGCTACTATGGAGCGTGAGATTGTGCCTCTTATAGCACTGTTAAATGTATTTGCAGTTGCATCCGCTTTCAAGTCTGTCCTTCTTGTCGATTGAGCTTTTTTAGTTTCATTTTATTAGATAATATGTCAAGACAAGTAACTACGAAAGCCCCGGATTGATTGTCCCTATCATTTATTTTACGAGGGTCGTTCCGAAAGTAATGCCTCCTAATTTTTTTCATGGAAACTAATGGAGATACATAAATAACAACATCACAGCTAAACAGAGCACTATTTCAGCTACAGACTTTCATTTTTCTACATAGTTCCCACTATTCGTTATGTGCTTTTGCCAACTTTGAATCAGAGCCTACATACCGGGCTTGTAAAAATCGGAGACAGCTGAAGCTAACCACTTTCTTACAGTTTTGACAACAACTTTCGAGTCTTGAAAATGTTCGCCACATTCAGCTTTGTACACAATCATCTGGTCCTCATCCAGCAATCAGCACGGATGAGTTGATCAAGATGCTCTTCACAGGGATGACAGCTGTGTAGTGTCGACCGGGCCGTGGCTTGTCATGAACACCCTTTTCACTACCTTGTGTAATGGTTCATACATTGGAGCCGCCACTGATGTGACTTCCCTTCGAGCTGCCACTGGATGACGTTCCTTGGGAGATACCTCTGCGCTGGTTTGACGGCTTAGGAACCCCCCCCCAGAAATATGGACGAGTTTATTTAACCTAATCAAGTTAAATAGAAATGAATGAAAAGAATGTTAAATAAAATATTTATTATGGACATGAAAAAGAAACAAGAAAATATTTAAATAACGTATGTTGTTAACAGAAATAATATTGGATTATGTGAATTAAAAATAATAAGAGGTTGTAGTTATGACGATGTGGCAACAACGCGTTTCTTCCCTGCCTTGTGGCTCCGTAGGTAGTGAGAGGTCAGTTGTGACCTGTCGCTGCTTCCGCTGGGTGTTGCTGCGAGTAGCTGCCGCTGGCTGTTTGCTTCGAGTATTTGTCGAATGGCCGAGACCAGGAGGGAGTTTGTTGAAGGAAACTTGTCGTTGTTTACTTGTTTTCTGGTTGTTGGTTCCGTATTTCTTTCTTTGGATTCATTAACATTGGGCACAGACAGAGAAGGAAATAGGAGGGTGAGCAGATTGCGGATAATTAAAGGTACGAAACAAGTTTATTTAACTTCTTTTCTATCCTTTCTGTGTCTTTGTGACATTTAATGTGTGTTCGGTCGAGCTATTTGCTCCATTTGGTTGATTAGTTTAATTTTGTTAATAAGAAATCGAACTCGGATCAGTTTCTGTATTTGAAAGAAAGTAAATTCCAGAAATTGCAAGACAAGTTTTAAGAAAAACTAACGTATTCAACTATTAAGTAATCATTACTTGAGATACTAGCGTATGTGGTTGTTGCTGTCTCGTTCTATTAAGTAATTTATTCCCGAAATACTACCTTACGTCATTTGTTGCCGCATCGTTCATAAATTAGTAAGTTGTCAAATCGTTAAAATTCTTGATTAAATTGGAAAATCGATCTATTAACAAAGGTATTGTATATTGTATCTTGAATTAAATATTAATTATTGTAAGGTAGATTGCATAATTGAAGGAAATTATTACTTGCATACATATTCAATTCAATCTTTAATATAAATTATTTATTCAGCTGTTGTGATTTTTGAATTATTGTTAATAAATTGTTATCAAATGAGAAATTAGCTTTTCCTTGTTTTCTTTGTTGTATGGCATTCACTGGGTTTCTTTTTTTTTTCGCTGATTGCATTTCAATACAATTATCTGTGGATATATATATATATATATATATATATATATATATATATATATATATATATATATATATTGCATTAATTATTGGTTTCATTCCACTTCCTTTGATAGTTTGATTTATTTCACCTTATCACCTTTGATTTTCCTGTGCGTCTGTTTTCTTTTCTTGTTCTTTTTCAAACAACACTGCATATTAAGGAAGTGCACAACTCATCCGGTTCAATTTGGTGTACCAAAATCATCATCTTTGTAGGCCTCTATGGTTTCCTTTCTTCTTCCTTCTTTGTCTATGACTAATTGATTCATCTCTTCCGTTACACTTTCCTGTATTTTTTGGCTTACAAGAAACATCACCCAATTGTCCGGCTCCGATTTCAATGAAATTTTTGTTGCTGATAGAGGACATGTATTCATTACTTGTGATGACAGACATTTTTGCCATGGTGCATGTTTTCTATTTTTTAGTAATTTTTAAAGGTTGTGATGTGGTTAATAGAGATTACTGCAGAAGTTCCTTACTACCCTTTGTAAACGGAGTGTTAATGAAAGAACAACCATGTAGATACGTATAGAGTCTAAGGGAGAGTCGTATGGTACGTATGACCTTGACGGCAGCCATCTTGAAATCCGCCATTTTGAATTAAGATCAAGTTTTTTTAAATAGGAATAGGGTAATATGATACATAATTTCGGGCTAGAATTTAATCAGGAAGACAATGATGAAGTTAGTTTTAAGATGCGCCCATTTGGTGAAAAGTTACAGGCATATTAATTGTTTATACTTACTATGTGCGTAAATCCCTTACCTCCGCTTCTAACCCGCGTATTAATGATAAAAGTTGATAAAGGTTTCGGTAATACATATTATGCCTAGAGGGAAGTGATACGATAAGGCTATCATTGACGGCAGCCATCTTGAAATCCGCCATTTTGAATTAAAGTGAAGTTTTGTAAACTGAGAACCATAGCATGTGGCACCAAATTTTAATACTAAATTTTCGCTAAAAGCCAATGGTATGCTTATTTTTGTTCTATAGTTAAGCAATATGAATTTATGACTCTTTTAATGTGCATGAAACGTCCATTATTCGATCTTTCAAATTGGCAATACTCCCAATTTTCATCGCATGTTTTAAGATTCCAACTGGCACTTTGCAATTGTTTCCATGGCGCATTTCTAAATTTTTTACATTTTTTTTAAGAGTTGCGATTTGTGAGTTCATGAATAGTTGGGATAAGTATCCAGCAATCTTTCTGAATTTTGAAGACTTGCCATGTAATTATTAATTTCCTAGGCAGTTTAATTATTTATTTTAACCCAGAGTACATGAGGAACGTATGGACCTATGTGATGTAAAGAAATACAAATGAAATTATAAGAAATTGGTGTAACACGAACTCAAAATTATCATGAAATGTAGCCTACATGTTGCGCAAACGACAAACAATATTTTTTTAAAATAAATACCACTTTACAACTTTAAAGAAACAGCAGCAATGATAGAAAATATCAAAGAGACATAATATGACAGTTCCCAACACACTGTTTGTACTGTCAACAAAATATGGAAACAGGTGACTAGTTTATAAAGAGGTGTAACTTAATCGAGTTCCCGATCAATACTGATTATAAATCTTACAAACATGAACCATCGACAACAATCGCTAGAAAATGAATGACTTTTTTGTCTGACTAGCTAAAATATTGCCATAGAAAATAAATAAATATACAATAAACAAATAAATATAAAACAAAACAAAAGACCATTGATTTACACAACAATTATATTTCGTTTCCTTTTTGAAGTGAATTTTCAACTTATTTCTCGTCTCATCTACTATCCATTACAAGCTACGTCTCCGGTATTACCTGAATGCAAAGTTGGAGTTCTTTTGTTCTGCGATGATTCATGTCAGTAAACGAGATTTTTAAGGCAGGTATAGGAAATAAATAATTATATTGCCTACGAAATTAATAATTACATGGCAAGTCTTCAAAATTCAGAAAGATTGCTGGATGCTTATCCCAACTATTCATGAACTCACAAATCGCAACTCTTAAAAAAAATGTAATAAATTTAGAAAACATGAGCCATGGAAACAATTGCAAAGTGCCAGTTGGAATCTTAAAACATGCGATGAAAATTGGGAGTGTTGCCAATTTGAAAGATCGAATAATGGACGTTTCATGCACATTAAAAGAGTCATAAATTCATATTGCTTAACTATAGAACAAAAATAAGCATACCATTGGCTTTTAGCGAAAATTTAGTATTAAAATTTGGTGCCACATGCTATGGTTCTCAGTTTACAAAACTTCACTTTAATTCAAAATGGCGGATTTCAAGATGGCTGCCGTCAATGATAGCCTTATCGTATCACTTCCCTCTAGGCATAATATGTATTACCGAAACCTTTATCAACTTATTATCATTAATACGCGGGTTAGAAGCGGAGGTAAGGGATTTATGCACATAGTAAGTATAAACAATTAATATGCCTGTAACTTTTCACCAAATGGGCGCATCTTAAAACTAACTTCATCATTGTCTTCCTGATTAAATTCTAGCCCGAAATTATGTATCATATTACCTTATTCCTATTTAAAAAACTTGATCTTAATTCAAAATGGCGGATTTCAAGATGGCTGCCGTCAAGGTCATACGTACCATACGACTCTCCCTTAGACTCTATACGTATCTACATGGTTGTTCTTTCATTAACACTCCGTTTACAAAGGGTAGTAAGGAACTTCTGCAGTAATCTCTATTAACCACATCACAACCTTTAAAAATTACTAAAAAATAGAAAACATGCACCATGGCAAAAATGTCTGTCATCACAAGTAATGAATACATGTCCTCTATCAGCAACAAAAATTTCATTGAAATCGGAGCCGGACAATTGGGTGATGTCCCTTGTTAGGTTCGATTTAAGAATGCAATTTTATGGTGCTGGCTTGCCTTTTGTGCTAATTTGTTGTTATATAGTATCCCTGTTTCAATAATTTGCTATGTTTTCTTGTTGTTTAGCGTTTCTCGTTTTTCATTTATTTATGGTATGATTCAATACTTGAGAAATACATGTTTCAGGGTTGAATTGTCTTCTCCACATTCTCAATTTGAACTGGTGGTTTAACCAAGTCTGCGAAAATTTGCTCTATATAGACCGCACCAACTTAGGAAGTATATGATTCCTTGAAAAGGTACTATGCGACTTAACTTAAGTCATTGTTTGATGTTCGGGAATATTTTAAATACTCTTCCTTCTGCTGTGCACCTGTCTCATCTTTCGTGATTTTCCTTATTATTCTTCTGTCTCATTTTCTGAATGTGCGTTTGATATTACGTTGTGAATTATTTTGTTCTGTTTATTTCCCTTTAACCAGTAATTTGCGGTTCCTTTTTGTATGCTGAGTGTTAGAGGTGGAAATCCAGTAGTCAGTAGTGGTTTCAAAGATGTATGCTAGTGTAAGTCTGATCACTATTTCTCCTTGGACTCTATCTACGGCTTGATTCATTTTGATATTTTGTCTATGTCTATGTCTTCGAAAGCTGCTTCCGTAGCCTATTACTGACTCTAATATTATTTGATAATACCTACGTATTGTTTGTAGTGGAAGATAGGCCAGTGTTTATTATGCTGTGCATTACTTTGATTTTTCACATACTCTTGTAATATGTTCGTTGAATTTTGTTTTCCCCAGCATGATCTCTAAACACTTATGTTCTCTTGTTCATGACGGTGTTTTTCAATTTTTTATTGTTGGGTGGCTATTCAAGCTTCCATGGAACAGCATATATTTAGTTTTTCGCTAACATTTGCAGTTTATTGTTCTCAAATCATATGCTGAGCTGCTCAATGATGATGGTTTCTTTTCTTATAATTCACTACTTACAATAGACATATCTTCTGCATATCGCTTTTGCCGTTTGTTGTAAATTGTTTAATTATTCCATACAGGATTGAAAAGTTATATGCCAGAAAATTGAGCCAAGAACTGTCCGTAACAAATACTTTGAAAAGTAAGAATAATTGAAAACATTCGAACACGTTTTTCAGAAAGGAATAATATGCGGGTAGTTGCTCTAAAAGTTGATAAAAGTTTTCGATCGATTTAGTTTTATGCTTTGGCCTCAAATGACGATAAATTCACCGAGCTGAAGCATTGATCACTTCCAAATGATTACTCAGTATTTTATGAACCTACCATGTACCAATATCTATACTCACAATATCTATACGTCTTTCATAGATGTGGTATTGTATTCTGTGAGGATTATCTTCAACGGATTCTTCACCAGCTCATTCGATCAGCTTAAAGATTAACAGTTTCATCTAATATGCTTTACATAACTGTTAAGTTTGAAAACAAACTGTGCAATGACAAGCAGCATTGCACGTGTGAATACACAACGAAATACAAAACTCTTAGCTTATTAGTTCTTTTATGGTAACTAATTTTTGTACGCTGAGATACCGTATACCGACGATACCCTTCAGAAATGATGACCGATTATTACTCTTATGAACGTAGCATGGCTTAATTGCATTTCACTTTATGATGTATTATCTCAGCGAGTTGCAAATATCATTACATAGTAGAACACCTTATTTTCAATTGTTTGTGCAGTTTCAAAGTAAATTATGATCGAAACGCAATGTTCTATGTTTTTATTAATAACAATAATAGTTTGCACTTTTCGTTAGTCAATTTTCAAAGCTGTTCCTACAAGTAATCAACATTCTGTTTACTTAAAGATTAATTATATTTTCAATCTCTTTTACAAAAATTAAATATTTTTTTCGTGTATTTATTATTCAGAAATTCTTCTCTCTCAAGTCCTCATTACAGAGCTATATATATATATATATATATATTCGTCTTATAAGGAAATATATGTTGTTTTAAAACAGAATTTTTTGTGGAAATTAACTTCTTCTGTAAAAGTTCTTTTGAAACTTGGTAAACTACTTTTAATGTAAATGGTCTTTGTCACATTTCTTTATTTATTTGACATTATATAACTTCCTCCAGACTAGAATAAGCACAGTTAACAACCAATATTTACAATTAGTTTAAGTTCGTTTTGCGTTCTCTCTCTTTTTAATTTTCTTCCCTTTGATGTTTTGCTTTGAGAAACTACTTTTGGTGAATTAAAGTACTGCAACTGCAACAAGAAGTTATCAATTTATGACTTCAACACTTGTTTGGTAACTAACCATAATACTCATAATTCTCACACGGAAATTCCATTTTATCAGGCTTCAACTGTAGTCCAGAAACTCACTTCTAAATTTTATACATTTGTATGTGTTTGTGTATGTGTGTCTACAGCTCTATACATACAGTATGTTGAGTATTAAATTACTAAAAGGATGAACATCAAACGTTGTTTTGTTTCGTGTATAAAGTCACAAATAGGGAATATTCTATATTCCATTCTAATGTGTGTTATTTATTAATATATTCTCTTTTTTAAAAAAAGAAAAACACTCATATTCATCTCGTTGTTTGTATTATACTAGCTGAAGTGCCTGTTCTTTGCACGGGGAGAATAATGTTTTCGTAAGATATTGAAGAAAAAGACAGGATAGAATAAATAACATCGAGAAACAGGTTCAGCATTGCTTCTGGATATTTTGGGGCCAACTGATATGGTCGTTCTTAGCGCGGAAAGAATAATGTTTGTCAAAAATATTTGAAAATATAAAGAAACTGAGTAAATAATTAACAATGACAAATCGAGACAGGAGTTTTAATCAAATCATGGATATAGAAAGTGGCGACATAAACGACTCGTAGTTCCGACGGTCCAGGGGTTTCGTAAGCAGGGATCTCATATTTCCCGTCGTACGCGAGGTGGCAAATGTCTTTATGGACACAAAATATGATCCTTGCCATTTTAAATGGGCTCAACGTAGCGACTTGGAACATTCATCAAAAAAATTATCTTGTTGAGATTTTTCAAACGATAATCGACTTCCTTTGCTATTTGAAATTTTCAAGTTGACCCCTCGTACCCCTATATGGGGGTGTCTGGGACGGATATTTTATAGCTCAAAATTCAAGCCCATCACAATAATGACGGACTTGTTTTTGCATTTTGTCATATTCGCAGGCATTTCGAAGATACACTGGATGGCAACGAAGTTTATGGACACCCTGTATAATGCTTATTATTTGGAAGAAACACATTTGTTCTTAATATATTTTATGTAATTTAATAGTTGATAATATACCTAGTATATGAGGAGTCTGGGGCCATAGGCCAGCTCTGTTACGAGTTAAGATACGAAAAAAATTTAAAAAAAAATAGAAAGGGAGCAAAGTTTTTAGAAATAGATTATTTAGAATCTAAAACAGTGGAACTTTTGAAATCGCATCAGCCGTTTGGACTTTACACTGATAGGATGCGCTATGTTAAATGATAAAAATAATTATGGTCTATGGCCCCGGACTTTTGTTACACCCGTTATTGAGTGGGAGTAAATGTCCTTTCCGAGAGAAATACTGAAGCAGTAAAACAAATTGGAAACGGCATTTTTTCCTTCACTTTATGAAATATCACGTTAGAGAAAGTTCGTTACGTGACCATCTTGTGTGTTCCCCGATATCGGATTCTCATCATTCACACACGTTCATCTCTACACACACATCAACTTTGATTCATCAATTATGCATTCTGCGAGCATCTGGATTTAAACGTGATGTCTAGACTCGTTGAATGACAGATCCGTGATTTCTGTTCTGAATTGGGAACACAATATGTTCAAAAAAAAGTAATGCACAAACAAAGGTTGAGAATCTGCATTCGGTTGGAATCGTAGCGTTTATGGAATTGTAAATTTTGTCATACGTTTGGACTCCAATTGACATAATTTCCAAAGATGTCTGTGAAATACATTATACATACATTATACAGAAACAATATGATATGACTTGTGACAGCGATCTAAGTATAACAGACAATTGTTAATAAAGCATAAATGCCCAATTAGAATCAGTATTTTTATGACACCATTAAAGGTCTTCCTCACACTTTTCACCACATTTCAAAGTTGTAATGACTATCATCAGAATAATAACAAGTGAGATTTCCCATTGTGGAAATATTTGTCATTCATTGACGTTAGCAAATCTTTATTAGAAGTAACCAGAATCCTAAAAGTTTGTTTTTTGATGTGTTTTCCTTGGTTATCGACGTAATTTAGGGGAAAAAATTATAATGTTTGGGAGAACTCGATGTTGCTTTGACTGCGCATGAGACTGACAAATAAGACTGATTTGAGGGTTGTCTCACTGTTCATTTATGGCTCAAATTAACAAGTAATTGGTTTCTTCGAAGAAATTTCGTTATAAATAACAAGTTATGAATTGTGCTAAGCTACGAAGATTGATTAGGGCGATCCTCAACTTTAATGATCTTTAACTCGGGAACCAACAATCTGAACAGGAAGATATTTCATATTCTTAGTACACATATCAACATAAATCTTCATGTTGCGTTTGATCAAGACAAAGTAAATACAATAGACCGCGTACGATACGTACTTTTATTCTAATTGATTTTCATTAGAAATGTTTAGTGTAAGGACAAAACAATAGAGTATTTGCATAAAATATTTGCGAAGTTATACAAAGGATATTTTTAAATTTTCACTAAACCATCAGGGGAGAACTTCGAGAGATGACGAAACAGGGACAAGATAAAAACTGTTACATTTATATCTTCCAACCCGAACACCAACATAAAGACCCTGCCGATCAATCATTGTAAAGCAGAAAGCTTTAAAAATATCGAATGCAATCAAAACGCTTACCATGTGTCATTCACTTTCTCCAGGCACTGATCTTCAATTTTTACGGAACTCAGCAGACAATTCAGGAATTAATCTACGCCTTCACGAACACATGATTCACACATTCAGAAAAGGTCGTCTGCTGTCTTAGTTTTAGCAAGTGTACGTGATAGAGGGCTGTATTACATATTATTTTCCGTCGACAGAGTATTTCTGCATAGAAGATAAATGTATTTTGTATCTACAAGCGTAGTATTGGCCCTATAGCAGAAAGTTCTTATTTGAACTCTGCACAGCAGTCGTGCCCAAAGCAATCACATATTAAGTTTGCATTGTAATCCTTAATGATTCAAAGATGAATTGCGGTTTTATTATGCCAGCCGTCTGGATCAATCAAGTGACATCATGTAGCTCATACATATGGCACTTCGATTGCAATCGATAAGTTTTTTTAAGCTCTCTACTCCAAATCGATTGAACAAATGAGTATGTCTATTTCGGTGGGGAGGGGTGTGACATCCAGTGAAAAGCTTTGTTTTATCCTGGTTCGTCATCTCTCGTGGTTCTTCATTGATAGTTTTACGGGAGATTGAAAAAATAGTACTCGCTTGAAGAAATAAAACTAATAACAGTTTCCAATATGATGTCATAATAGTCGAGCATTTCAGTATGTTATGTAAGGCTTTAGAAACGCTAATAATAACTATTGTTATTGAAATAGAATTAATTAGGTTTTTATGCCAATGAATTAATTTAGAAATTTAATTCTGCATATCTTAGAAACTTGTACGCTGTAATATTTCACACACTTATATAGCACATCCAGGTATCACACCTTGTCAAGTTTGATTTCGATCGGTTGGCTTCAGTTAGACTCCTACAGCATATATACTGTCTTTCAATTTTAGGGAATAATCATATGAAGAACTAAAAGAGAGGCGTGTTATTTGTCAGTGAAAATTTTCAGAGAATAAAGACATAATGAGAAATTATGTGCAATAAATTTAATTGTGTTTAAAAACAAATTGCAAGTTTGTGATGTGAATACTTTCTGTTGGAGTAAGGACTCTATTGGTGCTACGTACGATAAGATCGAATCCTACATCACTCACTGCATTATCGGGGTCGCTTCACAAAAAGAATTGTTTATTAGCTGACGTGACAGCTACCTATTCGAACTGCCCTGTTGGCCATTGCAATCGGTGCCACTGTGAGCTCACGATAACTACACAAAGGATTGTTTTAAGTATTCCAGTTTCCGTATATCTACTAATAGCTGAGAAAGTTTTCTAAGGAGGGTATTGAGCAAATACAATAGTTCGGTTAATAGAGGGCGGTTCTCTTAGACATGAAAAACAGAAAATCTTGTACAAATGACGTATGAGCACCATTTTTTATTGAAAAATTTAAAGATGAAAATGAAATGAAATCTTTGAGTTTTACGTCCCACGGTTATGCCGGTTAGGCTAATGGAGACGGTGATGATGAGTGATGAATGAAATGGTGGAATGAAGAAAGTGGGAGGAAACGGGAGAACCCCGAGAAAACCCACGCACACGGTGTTTGTCCACCACAAAGTTCACTTGGCGGGGGCTGGGATCGAACCCGGGACCCCAAGCACCAGAGGTGAACGCTCTACCACTGAGCCACCGCGGCCCCAAAATTTAAAGATGAAGTTTGCTAACTCACAAAAGAAGAATGATGTTTAAGAAACTTATTTATGTATGCGGCAAGCCGGCAACTCATGCACTAGCCGTGCATTTTATGTTTACAAAGTTTAGGTTTGCTATTCTGAAACCGTTGCGAAGTGCTATACGACATTTAAAATAAGCAAGTGTACGTGATAGAGGGCTGTATTACATATTATTTTCCGTCGACAGAGTATTTCTGCATAGAAGATAAATGTATTTTGTATCTACAAGCGTAGTATTACTACTGTCAGACTATTACAAGTGCTATATGAACTCATATCACTGCATAACCCACATTAAGGTACTTGTGAATGCAATATACAAGCATTAGTCTAACCTAACGTACTCTGCTAACCTAACCTGTATTTCCCAACTAACCTAACCCACTCTACTAACATAATTCTTGCTTGTAGTTCTACCTAACAAAAGTTTGTATACGTTCTTCGTAAGACTAATCGTTTTACGGAATTTTAGTTTGTAGAGCATTATATGTCCCTTCACAATATTTCGGGCATATACAAAGAACATAAGTACTTAGAGTACATTAGGATATTATTTAGAGCAAGAATAACAAGGAAGAAATGTAAAAAAAGTGGCTTTCATATTCTTAACTTGAACGGATATTCGTTTCTATCTTGCATACAATGGGTGCTGAGCGTGTCCATAGACCGACAGGTAAGCGAGAAAATCTGGGCTGTATTCTCACTCGCCACGTAGGACCCATACCTGAATGGGTAGCAATAACCTACACATCCAACTCGCCTCTAGTTTCAATTTGTGGGAACATGACTAACGTTTTGTACATTTAGTGATATTAATAGTAATTTTTCCCCACTTTATTTGGAGATTTTACTGAGTCTTTCGTCTAGGAGGACAGCTCAGATCCTCATACTGCTACTACAAGGCAAAGTGATTTATTCTGTATAGGTATATAACTTCAATCTTGGTTTGCTAGGTTTCCTGAACTAATCATTATAGACCACGGGTGGTAGTTGGTGAAGCAGAGATTGAGCACCAGCCTGCGAAACGATCAATGCACGAAACACTTGGTCTAGTTGCATTTTGTCCGATGAGCATAATATACCACAATTAAGACATAAGTCAGCATGTGTGAAATCGAAAATCCCGTCTGGCTGGTTACAATACTACTATGTGAGTACCGGATGTATTTTTAACAAAATGCATAACACTTCGAAAAATCCCATGGGAGCCATATTGGGATGACAATTATTTACCATCACTTTCTGTGTTGTAATTTCCTACGAGATCTATGTGTTATTACTCATCGTCCTTAAATGCATTTTCATCCGCAAATGAAGTAAGTTCGAAAATGTGTATTTTTAAAATTGAAACTTGGCAGCACTACTGGTAACGTGATGCCACTTAATGTACAAAACATGAAGTAGATGTCATTCATTCAGTCCTCATGGAGCGATGAAATGATGCACAGCGAGCATACACCCCGTAAGCGTATTGCAAGAATAAAACACTTCGAGAATTTCTACCACATTATCAATTGCAAAGGTATGCTGAAATTTAATTTCCACATGCAGTTGCAAGTTGGGTATGCAAATTCAAGGAAATTATTCTTATTATATTGTTTTGTCTTAGATAAGGTTCTCTTTCTTGTAATCCTGTAATGAAAACCGTCTTTATCTTCTCCTTGCCTATGAAGTCCATACACAAGTATTATCCTGAAATAAAAAATAAAAAAATAATACTGAACTCGCCTTCAGCATAGTGTAACAGTTATTACATTAATACAATAATTTTTCGTCGATATATCATGTTCTAACAAAACTTTCAATGAATACTTACAAAATAAACTTATTGTTGAATGAAAGAGCCTATTTACAACCTTTGACGTATAAGGTAATAATTCCATTGTTAATCTTCTCAGAAATTAACATCAATCATCTTTGTAAGGCATCGTCACAAAACTATAGTCTTATTGACATCCACCTTATAAAACACTTACCTAATTACTTCTGAATGCCTTCAGTTACCACGCTATATCCAATTCGTCGCAATAGGAAGATCGCATTTCTACAACCACTTCCCTTGTGTATATGTTTATGTACAACCTCTTGCAGTATATATTTACAATACTTCTTCAAATATCAATAAATAGAGGGCACGGTGGCTTAGTGGGAGATCGCTTACCTCTAGTGCGTGGGTCCCAGGTTCGATCCACGGCCAAGTAAGGTTATGGTGGACAACATCGTATTCTTGGGTTTTCTCGGGGTACTTCCGTTTCATCTCACTATATTATTCCACCAATTCTACCATCATTATTCATTTGCTTTAATCATCGGCTCCCTTAGCTTAAAAGGCATAATCATGGGATGTTAAACTGAAAGATTTAATTTCTGCAAATATCACTCGTATATATATTATTTAATGTATTACACACGTTGGTATAACTAAGATATTTTGCTAGGAGGTCATGGCCTATTCTAAGAACCACAGTTTCAGCCTGTAGTCGAATGTTATCTATGGGGAGCAACAGAGTTCTACAGGCTAACCCTCATTTAGTTAAGCCTATGATTGTAGTTATATATACAGCTATCATTATTGGTAAAAACCATGTACAAACTAATCTCAATGATTTGAAATATATCGTAACTTTAGTAATGTTCCTTCCAGTAACGCCATTTCATAACTTCGTATATATATATATATATATATATATATATATATATATATATATATATATATATATATATATATATATATATATATATATATATATATATATATAAATCCCTGACTGTAAAATTTCAAAATCAGAAGTTATATATACAGTAAACTAGATAATGTTTGATATCAAGGCGATTGATTTCAAAATGAAATAAGAAACATGATCCTTATGGGATAAACTTTACACCACCGATACATCGCAGTGAAAATTCGTCAATGAAATCGAAAAAACAAACAAACAATGCACTTTTTCTAAAGGAGAATTGCAGTAAAATAAACTAATATCAGCAAAAAAAATCGATAGAAGAGAATCACATGTGGCGTACAAAGGATCCAAATATTGAACAGGTCCACCTCAACAGAAATAAGATTCACGCTTCTTAGAATCTGCTTTGATTATATCATATCTTGGTCTGATCCTTTCCACAGACTACGAAACAGTAAACGAGTATAAAGGAAAGAGCAGTTCAAACATAATATTCCGCTACATTGTATCACAGAAGGATCCGAATAGATGGAAAAATGAAAAAAAAAGTACTTCAGAAAGAGGAAAGGTTCCACAAGAAGTAGTATGATTTGAGTTTCCAATTCGCTTTGTGGAAAACCGAAAGTTGTTATGGTTTCTTACTTTCGTTGAAATGCTTTGATCTGGATGTTTGCAAGGGAAGAAACACAAAGCAAATACGGAATGAGAGAGATAGTATAGGAGTCATTTCTTAGAAGAAATATTGTTTCACCTACTTAAACGCACAGCTTTGTTTATAGTCATTGAAAGCTTCACCACGTGGCCATTCGTATTTGTTACATCGTAACAAATCTGTCTCTAAAAACAGAGCAGAGAGGGAAAGCAGTATAAAAGTTTTAAAGTTGAAAAGCCTTACTTACAATGCTAATAATAGTGCACTTGCATAAAATTAGCATTTCTCAATATTTCCATAGAAAGTCCCAAATCTGCAGTAATATTTCATTCAAAGTGAAAACGTAAATGGATTTAATACAATGTTTTGTAGTATATTTGATTTAGAGTCTAGGAAAATATGTATTATAGTAATTATATATATATATATATATATATATATATATATATATATATATATATATATATATATATATATATATATATATATATATATATATATACTGTAAAACTTCAAATTTGATTACTATAGTACTTACAGAAACCATCGGCAAGTTGAACACAGATGCTTACCTGAAACAAATGTGCATTTGCATCCAAATCTGATATCTATACAAAAATATAACTGTGTAATCTACGATAGTTATATTAGATGTGCACACCATTTTGCGTTCCTGATAGGGCTACCTTGGAGTCATATATTAAAACATCTACATTTTATTATTTTACGTTCAAGCTGGAATGAGTGTGTGAAAGGAAGACGAAAATTCATGACTTCGATGTATCTATCTATTAAAATGCTACACTAGCAACTAAGAGCGACCGAGCTCTAACTTATAACCTTAGGTTTCAAACCTTTGATTTACGGTTGTTTGTGATTTCACGTTTATAATAAAGACAAATATTTTTAAAAGAGTGTACTTTAAATAAATTGCCGAAAGAAATATTTTTTAGAAAATTTTTGTCCTTTTAAATTATTGTTCGAAGGCCTTTGCCTTTAATAAGCCTTCTCCGAAATAAATGTAAATGAAATGTGGTGCCATCTTTGGAGCTCTTTTAAAATACGCGTATATGTATGTGTCCTATTCTTTCGACAATGAGATCTCGGAAACTACAAGCTCTAGAAAGATGACGTTTTCACTGATCGATTGCAAATTTCATGTAGATTGTCCAGTTCTACTTGAATATTTAAAAAACATGGGCACTATTGCTTTATTTTTATTTTTTTTTCACCCGACTTTTTGCTCATAATTGCCGACTTTTACTTTGTTTTTTTTTTCGCACTTGCTCATAATTGCCGACTTTTGCTCATAATTGCCGACTTTTACTTTGCTTTTTTCGCACTTGCTCATAATTGGCGACTTTTTGCTCATAATTGCCGACTTTTACTTTATTTTTTCCCACTCACTCACACTTGCCCATCTTTACTTGACTTTTTCCCCATGTATAAATGGGTTAGTAAGGGGGACCACGTCCCCCTCTCCGGCCGCTTTTTACTGCCATTCGTTTGATCATTCCTATCACGCGCACGTGTCTAACTCGTGTCTGACCCGCGCGTGTTTTGCGGGTAAGCGGTCTTACAGGAGATGGAAGAACCTCGCAGCAAGTGTGGGCGAGATCTTCAAAGAGAACCTACTTTACACAGGGGCGACCTCGTCCGTCAATTCCCTACCCCAGTCCGTACTGCCTGCGTGACACCAGATACCACAGTAGTCTTACTATCACCGACAAGTACACGTGGCATACACCTCCATATAATGTGTCCGTTCCCAGAAATAGTACATTTATCTCATTATAAGCAGGGGCTCCTCTGTATGACGGCAACTAAGCCATCCATCACCGACATGGTTTAGCTTCTCGCTCCCGTTAAACTTAAGCGTGGACGGACTCGTTTACATGACAATAACTGCGCCCTCCATCACACCCACAATTTACCGTATGCTTTCTTTTGTTGAATTTCATTAGTTTACAGTTATGTGGTGATTTTTTTCTTAAGTTGGTTGTTTTCGCTCACAGTTGTGTACTTTCCAGATGAGGTATAAATATATATCTTCTCTTGAGAGTGCAACAAGTGTCTTATGTGGAAAGTTCCAAATGCTCATAATTGCCGACTTTTTTTTTCATTTGCTCAAAATTGCCTACTTTACCTTTTCCTACTCGCTCACACTTGCCGATCTTTACTTCTTTTCACATACATAATAGTGTTAGCAAGGGGAACATGGATCTCATGATAGGCAGGGGCTCCTCTGTATGACGACAACTAAGCCATCCATCACCGACATGGTTTAGCTTCTCGCTCCCGTTAAACTTAAGCGTGGACGGACTTGTTTACATGACAGTAACTGCGCCCTTCATCACTGCCACAATTTACCGTATGCTTTCTTTTGTTGAACTTCATTAGCTTACACTTATGTGGTGATTTCGTTTTAAATTTGGTTGTTTTAGCTCACAGTTGTGAGCTTTCTATCGACTCAAATTTCCAGACGATGTATCTTCTCTTGAGAGTACAACAAAGGTCTTATCACAACGTTTTCTTTTAATTTTTACCACATATTTTTAAGTATGATAATGGTTTTGAACTTCACAGCTCTGTATTTCAATTTGGAATTTTTACCTACCTCTTCATTCATTTGCTGTGTTCTTCCCTTAGAAGTATTTAATTTTATTAAATTATTTATTTATTTAATCTCGTTGAGAAAAATTCGTGTTCACAGAAAGAAATTTTTCTTTCACTACCGTGGTGGCACACGCCAACACCGCGTTTTATCGGATTTCTGCCGTTCCTTCGCATATACTTTGCTGTTGCTATAGTGTGCACGAAGTCCCATGAAATTTTAACCTATCTGCTACGATTACGCACCGGACCGGAGAGATGCAATAAACCTATATTTTCTTTCGGGGAGGGGGGGGGGTTTGTGAGAAAAAACATGGATGAGTTTTTACGTATATTCCGTGTCACTCCGGTTAAATATTTTTTTTATTTCTATACATAGTGGTTTGCCATGGTTTGGGTTGAAATTTCACTCCTGTAGTTAGAACAGTTTTGTTAAAAACGTGACTTGCAATAACAGCAATTTCAAACGTGAGCAAAAAGTAAAAATATTGGAATTTGCTTTATTTCTGTATCAGCCACCTCGTGGCTAAGCCGTTAATATATGCGCTTCTGGTGTTAGGGATCCGAGTTTTTTTTTTCGGCAAACAGCCTGGGTGGTTCGCCTCCCGTATTAAGCCAATTCAACTTTCTTGCACATATTTATTATTATTATTATTATTATTATTATTATTATTATTATTATTATTATTATTATTATTATTATTATCTATCTATTAAAATGCTACAATAGCAATTAAAAGCGCCCGAGCTCCAACGTATAACTATGGCTTTCAAATCTTTCATTTACGGCTATGAGTGATTTCACGTTTAACAGAGACATTTTAAGTACGAGTACTTTAAATAAATAAGTTAACTTGATCTTTTTCATAAAGTTTGTGATATAAAATTGTTTTTCAAAGCCTTTGTAATTTAATAAGCCTTCTCTAAAATCAATGCACATGAATTGTGCTTCTACAGGGGTGCGGCACGTAAAACCGGCCCGTAAAGTGAACAAATAAAATGAAATGTAATGTATTGAATATGATTAACTACAACACATAAATGAAATGTAATGTATTGAATATGACTACTCACCTTCACAGCAGCCTTCACAGCAGGTGCTGAAAGTGTCCTCCGCCCACTTCAACACACATGTGAGCACGATTGAGGAGATTCATATATACCCTTGTCAGTTCTTGTGTTGTAATGCTATTGGTGTCATCCTGGATCCTGGTAATGAGTTCTTCAATTGTGTGTGGATTTGTTTCGTATACTCTTCCCTTTAACAGTCCCCATAAGTAAAAGTCACACGTGGACAAGTCTGGTGACCGAGGAGGCCACAAGCCTTTGCTGATTGTCCTCTCTGGTGTAAACATATCATGCACAAGGGACAATGATGCAGCTGATGTGTGGCATGTTGCACCGTCCTGCTGAAAGTAACATAACTGACGCTCCTCTTCGATCAAGTGTGTATAAAACTCCTCCAGGATTCCCATATACACGTCACTGTTCACTGTCGTCTCAAAGAATATGGGCCCAATAACGGGTGTGGCGGAAATGGCACACCAAACACCAATCTTCTCATCATGCAAGGGTACCTGGTGGATTGCGTGTGGATTTTCTGTCGACCAATACCGGTTGTTTTGGGAATTTACGTACCCAGACAGGTGGAACCACGCCTCGTCACTCATGATGAGCATTAGTGGATCCAAGAAACCACTGGCAACATTGCTCAACAGCCATGAACAGAAATGCACTCTCTTCTGCAGGTCAGGCTCCTTCAGTTCTTGCACAACACTTATCTGGTACGGTTTTAACTTCAGTCCCCTTAAAACACGTCTGCAACTTCTCTCACTTGCATGAACCTGTTGACTCAATCTCCTGGTTGACTTTCGAGGACTTCTTGTCATTATCTCCTCCACCTGCATTTTTAATTCAGGTGTGCAGACAGATGGTCGTCTGTTCCTGGGAGCATTTTGAACCGATCCTGTACGCCGTCATTTTTCAATCAATTCCTGAATGGTGCTTTTCGCTGGCACAGAACGTCCTGGATGTTTTTTATTTTTTTATGCTAGCCAGAGGCTAGCTACCTTTTAGAGGGCTACACCCTCTTTCAAGGACGAGGTGTGGAGAGAAAAGGAGGCTGTAAAGGATAGGTGTTGGGCTAAGGGAGATAACTATATATATATATATTTATTTCAGAAACATAACAAATAATATAAAGTTGGGACATTATGATCTTTGCGATCATAATCATAATTAAGGTGCGGATGATAAACAGAATACAACGAGTATATAGTTAAATCTAACAAATAAGCAAATAATTGAACAAATAATAGTGTAAGTAAGTGCAGGTATAGACTTGAGTAAATGATAAATTAAGTGCAATGTGAAATAATTAGTGCTGTAAGATAAATGTATATAAATAAATATATATATATATAATGAGAGTAGAAAATAGAATGAGAATGAGGGATGAGGTGAGGTGCAATCACGCCACAACACAAGATGAGAGCGGGTTAGCAGAACGAATGCAGTTACCTTCTGCCTAGGGGCTACTCTAGGCTGATGAAGACGAGATGAGCCCTGTTAGTCATGATGAGATCACTGTGCAAAAAAGGATGGAAAGATATGAGGAAGATGAGCATGCAAAAGATAGTTTTGTAGTATAAGATGGTCCAAATGGTCTGGGGGAAGTGTATAGCAATATAGTGTAAAAAGTAGATGGAGGGGGTAAAGTGAAAGCGTGGCGGTGCTGAATAAAGAGCAAGATGGCGCATGGTTTCCAAAAGAAGAGGCTGATGTGTTGTATAGCGACCAGTTATAAATTTGAGATGGAGGGCTTCTAGATGTGAATAAATAACGGGAAAAGAGATGCGTGAATAGAGTGTACGGGTAGGGCTGGGAAGAGTAATCCTGAAGGCAATACGAAATGCATGTCGCTCTAAAATGGCCAATTTGGTATAGTACGAAGGAGGTGCTGAAATCCAGGAGGTGAAACCGTAGGTCAAAACAGGTCGAAGGAAAACCTTATATGTATTAAGAACAGTATGGGGTTTTTGACCCCAAGTGGTGCCTGTTAAACGTTTTAGGAGATTGAGTCTGTTGTAGGCTTTAGTTGCGACATGTTTGAGGTGTTGCTTCCAAGTTAGATGATGGTCAAAGACGATGCCTAAGTATGTGACTGTTTTAGTGACCAGAATAGGAGTATCTTGTACACGCAGTCATAACAGAGAAGGATTTCTATGGACTTTAGTGCGCTTACGTGGAGGTATGAAAACTATTGCTTGAGTCTTCGCTGCGTTGATCTTGACATGCCATTTAGTACGCCAGTGAACAAAGCTGTCAATTGATTCCTGTAAGACGATGTTGATGAGAGAGATAGTGTTTCCCAGAGCTAGAAATGCTGTATCATCGGCATATTGCAAAAGATGCACATCGGGAGGGAGATGTGGAAGATCAGCTACGAAGAGAATGTATAAAAGTGGAGAGAGAGCAGATCCTTGCGGTACACCAGAGAGAAGAAATATAGGGTGAGACAGTTGGTCGTTGATGGCGATGTAAGAAATTCGACAGAACGTCTTGGAAATTTCTCCCGAAACAAATTCTTTATTTTCACAAAATATCCAGTGAGAATGAACCCTTCAACAATGGCAACACGCTCGGGTATCGAATACGGCATTATCACACACTGACACTCACCCGGCTTAACACAACGAGGCCTTTTTCTCAACTGGTTTCGACAAGTTTCACTGGCTGCGGCTGCACGTGACAGCTGCAGGTCACGTAAGTCGACCCGACCTCGACAAGCCATCTCTTGGTAGGAAGGTAGATTATTTAAGTGTTGCCAAAAACACAATATACCAGAATATTACGACGGGCCGGTTTTACGTGCCGCACCCTGTATCTTCCGAGTTCTTTTAAACTATATGTTGTGGAAATTTATATGTTTCTGGCCAATCCTTTCGACAATGAGATCTCGGAAACTACAGGCTCTAGAAAGATGATGTTTTCATTGATCGATTGGAAATTTTGCGTAGATTGTCCACTTCTAATTGAATATTTTAAAAACATGGCCGTTATTTCTTTATTACATTTTTTAGGGTACGCATGGAAGCGTTGAAATAAAAAAAAACTAAAGCACCATATCCTACGCGTAATACATTCCAACACCACGCTGTTGTATATAGGGGTTGTATATATCTCAGGCGTTTATTTCATTGCCAAATAATAATGAAAAAGGGACAATAACCATTTCTCCAGTTTAACCAGTAAAATAAATCTTTATTTTTGGAGCGATTTGCCCAATGAACACCATATATAACTGCGATTATAATTAATTGCGTCTGTAGGCCATATATAACTGCTTATTACGTACTGCATGGAAAAAGAAAGAAAAAACTGGTCATACATAAATTAGAAACTCCAACCGGAAGTAGGCTCAATTCTTGCAAACGGTGCGAAATATTGAGGTCCCCTTTATGATACGCCTTGCCATTTTTTTAAAATCAAGACTTTATTCACTTGTGTCTGTAAAGGGACATGTACAGATGTGAGGAATGAGAAGGATATTTATGCTCATATGCGATTGATGCGCTGTGTAGAGAGCGCAGGTTCAGCTAGTACATATATATAATCCCAAAAATACCGTCGTGTAATCATAACTTATAGGACCACAATAGGAGAATGGATGCAGCACTGCGTTGTTTTATATTTACAGGGTAGAATATGAAATGAGAATTTGAAATGAGATGAAATTTCTAATTTTACATTCCATATTATGCACCGAGGTTAGCAGAGGCAATGATTATCATAATAAATAAAGTGGTGGAATAAAGAAAATGGAAAGAAACGGAAGAGCCTATAGGAAACCTATGTACAGGTGTTTGTTTATCATAAATCTTCTTTGGCGCGATCTGAGATCAAACAAAAAGCGAGTACTCTACCATCGAACACTCTAGCACGACGAAGTGTGTTTTCAAAGTCAATCTTATCAGCAATATTTGCCGTACAGCTATCGCAGTATGTTACTGTCTTGGACTCATAAATTTTAATACTGAATAATATCCATTGTTAAATTATGTAACAAAAAGGTTTTCTTAACAGTATAATGGTTTCTCTGGGCATATATGAAGTGAATTACATCTACATGAATGTGCTCTAACAAATGACAATCAAGAAGAATTATCAGTTTCCTATAAAAATATATTGCAGACACTTGCCAAATGACAGAAGATTTCGATAACGGAATATGAAGTTGGATACTTTGAGGGTGTAAAAATAATATACATTATACGAGAAAACGTATTGATTTACTGCGAACAAGAGGAACTATGTTGTTTCACCCGTTGATATACCGTTCATTTTAGAATTATACATTCAGCAATAATAATAACTGTATGACTGTAATACAGGGATAAATTCAGGGGGTAGCCCGGGGGGAATGTCTCCCCCGAAGAAAATTCTCCCCCCCCCCGGAGAAACTCCCAAAATTTCAGTCACCAATGTAGAAATTACTTCACTCAAATATTTGTTTTTCTTTCCGTGCATGTGCAGACGAAATCCGATCTCTCAATATACATATAAATGACGCAGACCCATTCTATATAAATATTAAACATGTAACATCTAAGATAGAATACCAAAATAGTCAATAAAACCTGTATTTCTTAACGCTATGACCGAGTTTGACAGAACATGAAATTGTCAACCGTTGAAGAAAGGTTTGTATTTTAGTAGGTACTATACTCTCGCCCTATATTATATATTAGTATGAAGCACTAGCACAGAGGAAAGGAAAGATAGGGAAGATCTTTCGATCATTCCATATGATCTCTGATGTCAGCAGACTTCAGTTCTGGAAAATGTACAGTTCTTGCATTATTTGAAATAGAGCACCTAAATCCCATTTCTCGCATCGGAAGTAACAGATGTAAATGTGTTTTACGATTGTTAAAGTAAACACACCTTTCTTTAACTAAAAATAAGTCAGCGGCACAGGATCGACACGGCACAGGATCGACACGGCATACGACCGACAATTCAGCTCAGAAACCTGTTTCGGTCCTGTGCCGTGTCGATCCTGTGCCGTTTCGGTCCTATGCCGTGTCGATCCTATGCCGTGTCGATCCTGTGCCGTTTTGCTCTCACGCCGCTGCTCTGAAATAATTTAACTTTTAATCATGTGCCTAAAAAAAATAATATTTTTATTATCTGTTTAATCTTTGCTCTTACAAATTATAAACTCCTGTCGATTCTATGCCTGTGCAAGTTATATGCATAGAATACGTACGATCGAAACGGCATAGAGCCGACACGGCATAGGACCGAAACGGCACAGGATCGACACGGCATAGGACCGAAACGGCACAGGATCGACACGGCATAGGAACGAAACGGCACAGGATCGACACGGCACAGGATCGACACGGCGCAGGACCGAAACGGCATAGGACCGAAACGACGCACGATCATCGCCACTGCGTAGGATCTATAAAACCAAAGATTTATTTCTCATAAAAGCAATCAGAGCCCTGTCAATTGATTTTAAAATATAAGAATTATAAGATATTTACTATATGAATATTAATAATTGTGAGTGACAAAAGAATGATAGTGCTAAATGGACAAAATATAATTTCTTGTGTGCTTGGTCAAAAGCATTTCTATATGTATGGAATACTTATATTATTATTATTATTATTATTATTATTATTATTATTATTATTATTATTATTATTATTATTATTATTATTATTATTATTATTATTATTATTATTACGTTTTAACTCGTTTTGAAATAATGGCCTGATTCCACTAGAAAGCGAAAGCCATGAGAAATGTAATCTAAGTAGTAATATGGAATACTTTTAATGTTGCTCACTAGAGGAAACATGCTCGCATGTCTTCTCGTCTCGATATCGAGACCACAAGAGACTTTTTTAATAAGAAGCTCAGTTGGGAAGTAATAACTGAGTCGATGGCTCGAGCCGGCTCGCTTGGGGTGAACCATCGGCTCGAGCTGGCTTGGTTGGATGAACCATCTGCTCGGTTCGGCTCATCTGGGCCGAAGGCTCTTGCTGACACGGTTCGGTGAGCTGTTGGCTCGGCTCACTTCTCGGTTCGGGTCCATAGTGAGTGAGCTGTAAGCCCAGCTGCTCAAGTTGTTTACAATTGTAAACCCGGGCCGAACAGTTTTGAAGATATTTGGCCAGTGCCCTATAACTTTTTACAATGTTTGGCTCGAGCCCGAATACTCAACCTAAACCCTCAACCCAAATTCACAAGCTCGTGAACAATATCCTTGACTCCTAGAATTCACGACTACCGAGGTTAGCAATCAACTAGTTTTTTAGTATTTAAACACAGACCGCGTTTCTTTCATGTTTAAACACAGTGTTGTTATAATTATAATTATAATTATTATTTATTATTATTATTAATAATAATAATAAAAGTTGTACTAGTAGTAGTACTAGTATCATTGATAACCTATATTGTCTATGCAAGATACTTGAAGAGAATACTCGAAACTACAAACCAGATTTGGTTCGACTCGACCCGAATTCGAGTCGAGTTGGAGGAAATTTTTCGAATCGCGTTCAAAGATGTCTGTTTTTAGTCGAATCGAGTTTCAAAGAATACTCGCTCGTACTCACTCGTGCCCATCGTAGGATGACCACATTCTAACAATCGAAAAGTAGGACACAAGTATAATAGTACTGTATATGATATCTTACTGCGTCAGCAATACGCATATCATTATTTCAATTAATGTTAACCTTAAGTTAATGAACATTTTTGTTAAGAAGAAGCACTGAACAAAATTATTAAAGGAATTAAACACAACTCCAAATGCTTTGATGAATAACAATTTGGTTTATTTTATGAACGTACAGTCAAAGTTCGTGTTGGGCTAAATAATAATAATAATAATAATAATAATAATAATAATAATAATAATAATAATAATAATAATAATAATAATAATACATTTCGAAGCGTGGTATTATTTTAAGAAATGAAAGAAAATTTAGACCGGCACAAAGGAACTTCTATTTAACTTGGTTAGCATCACTGTCATAAGTTCAATAAGAAACCTTTCCTACTTTACCGATATCTCAACAAGGCCTTCTCAGTAAAAGCGATGTATTGTAAAAAATGGTTTGTTGATTGTTCTCCATCCCTAGTCTTCTGAGGAGTGTTAAAAAACACAGCGGTTCATCATTCAGGAAAAGAGTGTGTTTGATTCAAAATATTGTGAATAAAGAATGAAACATTAAGATATTGCAAATAAATTAACTCTGGACATTTCGCAGGACATTTAAAAGAAGAAGGATATTTCTCGATTTCCTAGACATCTTCGCAACACGCAGGACAGCTCTTTGAAAAACAGTACTGTACTGCGAAAATCAGTACGTCTGGTTATAGAACGGGTTAAGATAAGGGCTGCTAGAAGGCCAATCAGTGGTAGAAATGAAGTGAGAGACGTTCCGCGCCAGCCAGTCCTAAGTTGGTTTCGCTGTGTGGCCTGGAGCGGAATCCTGTTGGAAGGTCCACCTTTCTCCATGGAACATGGTAGCAGATAGTGGTTACACTATAGGTGTTAGCACTGTGTTCTGGTATACCTTGGCAGATGTTTTAACACCTTGTTCGCAAAAATACAGCTGGGTTGTGCTTGAGTAGCTCACTCCCCACCAAACCATCACTGAGGCAGCATGATGTGTCGGGTGTCATCCAGAAGTCCTAAACGGCAGAACTCCTAAAAATATAGGCACTAGACCTGAATTTTAGTACTTCTGCAGTTTAGGACTTGTGGCACGGTATGATTTTTAGGATTTCTGCCGTTTAGGACTTGTGCCGCGATATGATTTTTAGGACTTCTGGCGTTTAGGACTTCTGCCTTTTAGGACTTGTGCCGTTTAGGTCTTGTGCCTTTTTCATTCACTTGCTTTAGTTCTGAAATTCGCCACCACCCCACGAAATTGCGACGATGCAGCAACTAGTTGGCAATAATGTCACGAACGTAGCTAATTCCAACAATAACAGCTATATTTGTACTACTAAGATTATTATTATCACTATCTGTTCTGCACTTATACGTGAATTACATAATACAACTTATTTCATTCTAAGAATTAATTACATAATTAGTTAAGAAATTCGTTTCTTTCGAATGGAGATACGAGAATCCCAAGACAAATTCCTAAAACAAAAATAAATAAATAAAAAATTGAAAAAAAATGTTTAAAAAGCATATTTTACCAGACTTCTGAAAGCAAGAAAACATTCAGAATTTCAATATATACTGTGTGGAGCGAATTTTATTAAGAGTAAGACAAAAATCCACCAAAGTTTACTTAATTAAGACAAAAGCTCACTAGACATTTCACAAGTGAACATTAAATACCAACGGTATACATAAAGAACGCAGTAGATTTAAAATTGAACAAAGAACATTTACTATGCAATACATTGGGTGACATTCATAAGTTCTAAACGGCACAAGTCCTAAAAATATAGGCACTAGACCTAAATTTTAGGTCCTGTGCCATTTTTGCAGAAATTACTACATAGTCATTTAGGGTTGTAGCCTGCAATTTTTTCTAGGGGAGCTTGATTTTTATATATTAAAAGCAAATCAAAAGTTTATTTTCAGATTACGAAAGCTTCAATAAGACAATAAATTTATACATATTACACATGTACATAAATACATAATATTATTGTATTTCCAGTTACTTCCTTTTTGAAACCTGGACCTAGACAGAGCGTAAATTTAAAACCACAGCTTGTGGGAAATGTACGAATAAGTTAGTTATAAGAAATCGGAAACTGTTCATGGAAGTCCATTTGTTTGACTGTATTTGTCTTCTGTACTCTTATATAAAAGAGTAAAGATGAGTGATTTTTGGGCATACTGCTACAAGTAGAGTCGATAAATTTTA
Source organism: Thermobia domestica (assembly GCF_964235325.1). NCBI lineage: Eukaryota > Metazoa > Arthropoda > Insecta > Zygentoma > Lepismatidae > Thermobia > Thermobia domestica. The sequence goes on along the minus strand of NC_137455.1, from coordinate 147,711,990 downwards.
GTTATAAAATATAATTTTCTTATGAAAGCAGTACATAAGAAAGAATTTTTGGAAATAAGTATCGTAAAAAGGGTGGGGTAAGATTTTTTTAAAGGGTAGTGTATCTCGCAAGTTTCTAAAGCTAGTAAAATAAAACTTGGCATATAAGCTTTCCTATTAAAAAAAAAACTGAAAATTGAAAATTGAAAATTGAACACATAAAAGGGAAAGAGCAAAGGGAGCACATTTTTTTATGTTCGATTTCCCCATTACTTACTCAGAAAATATGTAAATAAATTAAGGAAGGATTTGTTTAAGCTAGATGCGTGAAACTCGGCATTTGAACTTTTAACTAAAAGTAATAAAATACTATATGTTTCAGCGTCTTGGAAATTACACTTCTAAGCGAAAGGAGGGTCAGTTTCTATAATATTAAAATATCCCACTGCTTATGAGATTTGGGCAGAAAACTCTTTTTCCTTTAGGCCTCGGTTCATCCAGTTAAGCAAACGAGAGTACAAAGTGGCTGATTAATTAGGTTCTTTTAATTATTTTAACATGTTGACGTAATTTAGTTCTTTTAAAACTGTATTCTTTCACATTCTATTATAAACATATTTCATTTGCTGTAATTATTAAACACGTTTAATAAACATAAAACAGACTAACCTCCGGTCCCGGCCAGAATATGTTTTTGGTGTTAAGCCATCATTTGCCGTCCGTAACATAACCTTTGATTTAAACTTCACGTACTATCAAGACTCAAGTCTCAGAAATGTAGCATATATGAAATATACTACTTCTACTACTACTACTACTACTAAATATTAATAACAATAATAATAATAATAATAATAATAATAATAATAATAATAATAATAATAATAATAATAATAATAATAATAATAATAATAATAATAATAATAATAATAATAATAATAATAATAATAATAATAATAATAATAATAATAATAATAATATGTACTTCTGAAATACATATGTATCTATGTGTTATTAATTCTTTCATAATCTTGAAAGAAACTTTTGATTTGTTTTTAGTTTGTAAAAATGAAGGCCCTCTAGAAAAACTTGCTGGCTTATTATTCCATTATTATTATTATTATTATTATTATTATTATTATTATTATTATTATTATTATTATTATTATTATTATTATTATTATTATTATTATTATTATTATTATTATAGGACAACAGTGATGGCTTATTGCTTGCAGTGCCTAGTAGTAGTTGTTTCCTTTCATCTTCTCAGTTAGAACTTCAGACTGCAGGTCAAAGTGAGCTTCATGGATCACCTGCAAATGCATCTAAGAAGATAGTGTAGAATCCTTCAGATGATCTCCTGAACATGTATGGTTCTATCCAAAATCTGGAACTAGAAAACTGACAGCTCGGAAAAGGAAGAGATGCTATTCTCACAGACACTCTAGAAAAAAGTACTTTCGAAATGAAAAAGAAGCATCTAAAAGCAACCGAAAACGTAAAATCATCAGCTGAGAAGAATTTATTCTCAAGTCGACTGTTTGGTTTCTGAAGAACCGTACGAAGAACAGGATACAGAAGAAGACTGGGTACAGTGTTTATGTTGTGAGAAGTGGTCTCATTGGTCGTGTTCCGAGAGAAATCCGTACTACATCTGTATAGATTATAGACATTGACTGCCACAGTGAAAATGAGTGAAGCGATGTTCAAGCTGTAGATTTGATAGCATTAAATTTCTGAATCAAGTCCGATTGTTGCAACTTACCCCAGATGATGTTGCAATTTACCCCATGGGTGGGGCAAGTGTCAACAGTCGGACTTAGTTCAAAAAGTGGATGCTATCAAAACTGCCGTTCGATGTTTTGCACTTCTCTTTTTTTGGTATGTAGTTAAGGCATGTACCTTTTAGTACAATCAATATAGTTTTTATATCTTAATAATTTTCGAGTAAAAAAACAGACCTGAAAATTGTTGCAACTAGCCCCATCTTCCCCTACAATCACTTTTTCAAAAAAAAAATGTATAAAGCCAGTAAAGCAATTAACATGTAGGTCTATTTTCGAAGATAATATAGGAATTTTTCGTGCTGCTAATTATTTATTTTTAAAAAAATCAGATGCTGAAACCAATCGATATAGCGCAGTTTAAGCAATTCAGTTTGTTTTATTTAAAAAGAAAACAATCTATTTACAAATTTGATTGTTCCTATATATTAGAGCAGTCTTCGAAAAATCAGTGCCTATTGTATTTCTAAAATATAGCTGGAGCCGCGGTGGGTCAGTGGTAGAGCGTTCACCCCTGGTGCATGGGGTCTCGGGTTCAAACCCTGCTCCCGCCAAGTGAACTTTGTGGTCGATAAACGCCGTGTGCGAGGATATTCTCGGGGTTCTTCCGTTTCCTCCCACTTTCTTCATTCCACCATTTCATTCATTTCTCATAATCACCGTCTCCTTCAGCCTAACCGGCATAACCGTGGGACGTAAAACTCAAAGATTTCATTTCAGTTTCTAAAATATAGCTGTATTGATTTATTGGTATATATTTACCTTCAGTTTGTTTGAGAGAAAATTATTACAAGAACTAAAAAGTGTTTCTCTAGTAAATACGTTTTCATAGTTTAGCTATTTACGTTACTAAACAAATTTGGTTTTTTTAATACATAAAATGGCGCCCGTATATATATAGGGTGTAACTTAATTAATATAACAAACGTCGTTAGGTGATTCCTGACACCGAAATAAAACAAAAACTATACAACAACCTGGGTGTAACACCCGAAAATTTGTCGGAAAAATGTATAAACCGCCATAACTCATGAACAAAACGTCGGATTGAAGTCGGGCAAAAGACTGTCCATTGTTTTTAGTCGTAGATTCGATTAGTGTACAGTGACGATGCAAGGATGACTTCCAAAGAAACTGGAGTATTCCTTTGAGTATTTTATCAAACGTTGAATGAAGAAATGATCAATCAAGTACAAGATTTAACATTAAAAAATAATAGTGCATCGTTCAAGTTAGAAGAACACTCAGAATTCGAAAGAAAGAGAGATACACATGTGTGATTCATCTATTTAGTATCAGTACATAATGACGTCTCGGAAGAAGATTTTAAATGGAACGAAGTCTTTAACGTATCACACTTATATCTTCTAGGCTAATGGTAACGGATGATAAATGAACGGCTTCCTGTCCAAGAGTGTGTGAAAAAGGAAAAATAACTTTGATCCAGATTAGGTTTAAAACGACTGTGCATAGGACAGTCAGGCGGCATGTAAATAAATATAACATCGAAAAATGCAAAGATCATATGTGATGAACGAGTGTACAAGGAATTCTCCACATGACCCAGGGATTCCAAATATTGTGTGAATAGATATGGGGCAAAAGTAAGCTGCATTAAACGGTTTCTTCCTCGTAATATGTAATTCCGTGGAATATGGTACTTCTGTGCACAGAAGCAACAAAAGTGGAGAAACAAGGGATGTTGTACACGTTGCATAACGATACCAAGAAGTGCGCTGGAATAGTATACTTGATTTATCCGTTAGATGAATCTTCTCCCAGGAATACTTTTGATGGCGTTTTCCCCTTCCTTCGAGTTGGCAAACCTCAACTTTTCCCTGAGCTATGAAAAACTTCATTGCTATTGTGAATATACCAAAATACTATGCTAGTGTAGACCACTTACATTTTGATTTTATCATTGCCGGAGAAATTTTCTCAAAGGAAGCTCGTTGAAAGTACATTTTTAAAAAAGGATAGTCTTTTTTCGACATTCTAATGTACATACCTTAGAGCTGTATGGAATACCTACACGGAGGAATACCTACGGAACTATCGTCCCTTGTGTGCCAATTGCGAGTGGCTTACAGAAGGCTGTCTTGAAGTTTTATTGTGGAATGGCTTCAGTTAGCATGGCTGAGTTGTAATAAGCATCTACGCAACTTGTGAGTGATATACATAGTCAGATGCTCTACTGTTACACGTGTAATTGCTGTATAACAGGATGGGAAATGTTGTGTTTAACGGTAGAGGGTTGTGTCCAGGTATTTAAGGTCGTGTAAAAGTGTAGACGTTGGTGTTTAAGTAAAATTGATTGTGTTAACCTGTACACGCCTGCGCGATGGAAGATTACCCTGTCCACGAGCTGGCAGATATGCAACTCATTTATGGAGTAGCAAAGGGCAATAGCCCAGAAGTGAGGCGTTTATATCGTGACCGTCGCCCTCAAAAGAGAGTAACTTTCCTTGTATTTTTCCACGCCTCCATATTCGACTTCGAGAGAGGGGTCCCTTCGGTTTCTCGTACGTGAAATCGGAGGAAATAGCCCCATATGGACAGCTGAACTTGAAGACAGCGTACGTCGAATGATCAAAACCGTCTTGAAACTATCATGTGTATGGCGTAAAAACCCACATGCAACTCTAGTAAACGATCAGCAGCAGAAATTTGGTGTGGTGTGGTGGATAATTTTGTGGTAGGATCTTATTTATTATCGGTCTGCCTGTGTGGGAGTACGTATCTTTTATTTTTACGTAATTTTCTCCCAAAATTGATAGAACATGTGCCCTTGAACATAAGACAGCAGATGTGATTTCAGTATGATAGTACACCTGCACATTTTGACAGGAATATGCAGACTTACCTAAATGAAACATTCCCAGATTGGGAGAGAAAAACCTGTGTTATGACAACCTCGTTCATTCTACCTCACGCTGCTTGATTTTTTATTTCGGGGATACGTATGAAACTCCGGCCACGACAGTCGAAGAACTTGTAGCTCGATGTAATATAGCTGCGGCTATCATCTACGAAATTTCAGATGTGCTTGATCACACGCGGAAAAATTTGCTTCGCCGATGTCATCTTTGCAATGCGGTCAACGGTCGACAATATCAGACTGTGAACTGTTATTCTTCATAGCTGTCTCGTGTACACATACTGCATTGCACAAATACTGTACAAGGTACCTCTGAGTATTTCAGTTATCCTACCTTCTCCGAAACAGAATAAATCGATAATTTGAAATTGTATTTCTTTCTTTCCTTGTGCAACACGCGCAAAACCTTGAGTATCGTCGAGTTTCATTCCTTCTGTACTCGTAGTTATTATCTTCCACGAATTTACGCATTACGGGGAGGAAATCTTTTAATCTAGCTTACTTTGGCTCAAATTATATTCACATAATTTGTGGGAATCACTGTTGTTATGTGAAGAATCCCTTATACTCTAGTTCATCGTACATGATCTTTTGCCCCTGACTGTCTTATGCACAGTCGTTATAAACCTACTCTGGATCAAAGTTATTTTTTTCTCATTTTTACACACTCTTAAGTTGAACAGGAAGCCGTTGATTGATCATCCGTTACCATTGGCATAGAAGTTATAATTATGATAAGCTAAAGACTTCGTTTCATTTAAATTCTTCTTCCGAGTCCAGGAATCACCTCCAGACGTTCATTACATTAATGAAGTTACACACTATATATATAATGATAAAAAATAATACCGATATTAGTGTCGATGAAATAGTGTTTGGAGTCACTCAGACGAACAGTAACACTCCCGATGCAGTTTAAATCCATACTCAGATTCCATTGCCCTTTATGCTCAAAATGAAACTATTCTCCCCGTGCGAAGAACGGGTATTCTGTTAATAATTTATTATTAAACATCACACCATAAAATACAAAGTGTATCACGTAATGTACACGTTATACTGTTACTTGCTTAATGTATAAATGGAGGATGAAGGACTATTATTGGATCAAAAGATCCAATATATTTCAGACAATAAATTTCTTGTAGGCTTTATATCTGGAGAACAACATATAGTGTACCCAAACCTAAACTATGACTGAACTCAGTATGATGTGCTTAGTGCCTGAATAAAACGAAAGCTCGATTTAGGGGACATTCAAAAATTCTGTTGCCCTTGATCCAAAAAATCTAATATATTTCATTCAATAAAAAAAAAATCTTGTACGTCTTATATCTGAAGAACTACATACAGTGCAGCCAAACCAAAACTATCACTTAGCTCAGCATGATGTGCTTATTCCGAAAGTAATACGAAACCTTGATTTAGGGACCGTCCAAACGTTTGTAGCCCCTGATCCAAAAAGTCCAATATATTTCATTCAATCAATAATTTTATTGTATGTCTTATATATGGAGAACTACATATAGTGTAACCCAACCTAAGATATCACTTAACTCAGTGTGATATGCTTATTGCGTAAAAAATATGAAAAGTCGATTTAGGGACCGTCCAAAAATTTTGTGGCCCGTTATAAAAAAAAATCCAAAATATTTAATTAATCGAAATTTTTCTTGTACTCCTTATACCTGGAGAACTACATATCTGGAGAAAACTCGATTTAGAGACCGTTCGAATATTTTATGGTAACTGATCCAAAAATTAATATTAGCCAAGATCATAATACTTTGATCCATTTTTTAGATCATTCCTAAAATTCTTGTTTTTATTCAATCTTTCTTTTAAACAGTATCACTCTCTTTGTTCTCAATTTGAAATTTATCAAGCAATTATAAAGCATTGCTTATTATCCAATTTGTATTCGGTGTAGAGCTTCAATTTTCTCAAAGTTTCAAATAAGATAATAAAATATGATTTACTATCGGAATTCGTGTCAGGTATTATTATTACTTTTATTGGTGTTTTCCTTTCTTTCAATTGTTAAAACAAGAAACTACCTTGCACTGTCATAAAATATGTGCTCTTTTCCAATAGCATAATAAGTGCTCATATAATTTTGAACTTTAAAATTAAGGATTGAATCAGTACAAGAAGTACAATTTGGATAACGAATGACTTATAATTGATGTTTAGTGGCGTACTGAAGTAAAGGGATTAAGGACTTTGAAACCCCCCTTGAGCAAGGTATTATGCAAAATTAAGCACGTTTATCATATTAGCACGTTTATATATATAAACACTTGATATTATATAAACTTGTGTTCCTAAAGTCCCTGAACCCCCTAAACATTTGCGTAGAGTACTGATTGTGTTTCTCTTATTATTTTAACCGTTTTATGCTTTGAACGAAATTTGAAGTGCAGGAACCCTGTGAAGGTGACCACCTTTACTATAAAAATTTCTTTAATGGCTCTTAGTTTTTCTTCAAAACAATCAATAACGAACGAAAAATAAATGATTGAGTTTGATTTTAAATCGAAATTTGAAATACCACCAAAAAGTTGGCCCACCCAACCTTATTTTGTAAATGACACTTAATAATTTTCAAAACAAACTATTTCCTCTTCAAACCAATCAATAAGAAAGGAAAACATGTTATTAGCTTGAGTATTGAATCGATATCTAAAAGCAGAAAAAACAGTATGAAGTTGACCACCAAATGTATCCTGGAAATAGATATATTTTACTGGTTGTTTTGAAACAAGTGATTTTTTCTTCAAAATAAGCAAACCGCCCCGAAACAAATCACCTTCATCAACATTATTTCTTAATTATATTCTTATGTTTTTCGAATCAAATTACTTTTCTTCCAAACAAGCAACAACAAATCCATATCAAACGATTGATTTTGGTCTTGAATCGAAATTTGTAAGTAAAGGAATCAGATTGAATTTGATCACATTCTAAATTTATTTTGTAAATCTCTTTCTCTATTTTTTCGAAACAAGCGATTTGCTCTTAAAAACAACCAATAAGAAACGCTTGGCTTCGGTTTTGATTCGAGACTTTAAAGTGGAGCCAATATGAAATTCCATCACCCATTTCTCTTGAAAAGACTCTTTATGTTTTTCGAAACAGACTATTCTTTTTCAAAATAATTAGTAGCATACGCATATCAAACAATTGATTTTGATTTTCAATCAAAATTTTACGTGGAGGAACAAGGGTAAATTTGGCCATATACCAACTTTATTTTGTAAACATCTCTTTATGTTTTAAGAAAGATACGATTTTTACTATTTTTCTTCAAAAAAGTCAATAACAAACGAAAAACAAACGATTGGCTTCCGATTTCAATTCGAAATTTGAAAGGAGGCAACTTAACATAGGTGCATTGCTTCGCTTAAAAAAAAAAAATCCAAACGCAAATTCTAAGCCTACAGTTTTAAAATTGCAGTTACATGTACATACTTCAACTTAGTATACGTAAAAAATTACAGCATTATAAAAATATCAGACAAATAATATTATTTATTCGGTATTGAAAACCTCGAATCAACTATTGGAGTTATTTAGCGTATTTTTTTTTTAATATCACAAAATTAAAGGTGTATTTATTACGGCATGGATATATTACGCACAATATTTTTATACAATTTATATATATATATATATATATATATATATATATATATATATATATATATATATATAATTTTTTATATCCACAAATTCAAGGTGAGGGATATGCGATATTGATATTTTCAGAAAGTGTTGACCACCCTACAGAATGTCGATCCTGTGCCGTGTCGATCCTGTGCCGTGTCGATCCTATGCCGTTTCGGTCCTGTGCCGTTTCGGTCCTATGCCTGTCGGCCCTGTGCCGTTTCGGTCCTATGCCGTGTCGATCCTACGCCGTTTCGTTCCTATGCCGTTTTGATCGTATGACGGTTCTCTCCTATATATCCTTGAGAAAATAATTGTTACTTAATATTGCGTAATTATAAAATAATGTATTTTTTATTATTTCGATCGTATGAAAGTTCTGCTGTCGATCCTATGCCGTGTCGATCCTGTGCCGTTTCGGTTCTGTGCCGTGTCGATCCTATGCCGTGTCGATCCTACGCCGTATCGATCCTATGCCGTGTCGATCCTACGCCGTGTCGATCCTATGCCGTGTCGATCCTATGCCGTGTCGGTCCTGTGCATGTAAACCGAGATTCAGAGGGTATCATTTAGAGGGATCAGGGAGGAACAGTTATCCCTCCTGGGTTAGAGATTTATATAGAATTTATCAATATAATAGTAGCACATAAGTGAAAGATTGCTATTGAAGGTGACGAAGGAGGGGCAAGCGGAGCGACGGCTCCGGGCACCGAAGAAAGGGGCGCACGATTCGGGAGGGAAAAGAAAAGAAAAGAAGGAAAGAAAAAAGAGGGAATGAAACACATGTGCACATGTGGGCATGTGCACATATATAAAATGAAAGGAAAAAGTAATAAAAGTGCTCAAAATCAAGGAAAAGCAGGGTTTATTTTTTAAAATTTTCTCACCTTTCGCAGCTGGTCTGTGAACCTCACCCATATGTACGGGGGTGCCGTCGTATACTCTCGCCCCAAGCGCTGACTTTCCACGACACGGAACTAACCCTACTGAAGATTTCGTAAACTACACTATTGATGTGTATGCAGTGAAGAAACCAAGGCTAATATACTTGATTTAGAATCAGAAGTGTGAGAAAGAATATTTACTTTTTTTAAGATATTCCTATGTATGTTTGTTTTAGGACAAAAAATATTTAAGTTAATTTAAATCTTTTTTAAAAAACTTCTACATTAGTAACAAACAGGAACTACTGAATATAGGGAAAAAATAACTAAAATAGCTACTGTAAATAGACGTTAAAGTTTAGTCTAAAATATTTTTGCCAGTCTTTATTTAATGTTTTAGATAAAACTAAACGATTGTTTTTTTTTTTAAATATAATCTCACATTGAATATTTATCAGCAATTAGTCTCAATATTAGCTAAGATGTGCATGTGAATGGAATTGTTAAATATGCTGCTTTCTTGCAGAAATACAAAAAAATCCCCCCCCCCCCGAGGAGTTCACAATCCCCCCGAGGGGAAATGTCTGAATTCAACACTGCTGTAATATGAGTGTGTAAAATCAACTTCTCAGTTAATTAGTAATTTTGCGCAAGTGTGTAGGTACCATTTAGTCAAAAATAATATTCCAGTCGATTGATGTTCGTCCCCGAATTCAATTTAGACACTGAGATTTATGTAAATTGGAACATAAAAAAATATTGTTAGGGTTGGAATTTAGCATCCCTTTCAGCATCAAGGGTATATGAGACGTGGATCTATATTTAAAATTGAATCCGAAATCAACGTACCAAGAATGAGCAAAGTGAGTGGATGAAATTTAATCCACGTATGGGTTATACATGGGCGTCGCCAGAATCTTTCGCAGGGGGGTCAAGAACAAACGCTAATAATACACGCAAACACACACACGCACACACACACACACACACACACACACACACACATATATATATATATATATATATATATATATATATATATTAAACAAAATCACAATATTATAATTAGAAAGTCATGCAAGTACATATACTATGTTGACTTTAGAAGAACTTTCCGAAGAGAGAATCGTATGTTCCCTCCTTAATACTTCATAATAATTCTTGTTTTCAACATCTCAAACGTTAGAAGAATTAAGGAGATAGGAAGAGAGAGAGAAAGAATGTATGTTCGTGACTATGTTGCTACCGTATGTGCCTTTGGTGTGGGAGATTCGAGTTAGATTCCCGGTAGAAGTTGAGCTCATGAAGTTTGCATTCCATATGAAGCTTTAGGTCCACATCTCACCCTCGGGACTGTAAGGGACACTAAACTCAGAATAAACCAACCCAAAAAGAGAAAACTTTATAACAGTACTGTGTTTCTTGATGTTTATTTATCAGTCCTTTGCGAAGGCATGCAACAACGAGACTCTCGGGATCTCGATAAATACAAGAAAATATTTTTTGTGCATGAAAATCAGAACCTAATCATTTCACATAAATAGAAATTTTTAAAAAATAACACATGCAAAAATGTATTTACGAAAATATTACGGTTTTACTTTCCAAACAGGAAAAGATCAGATTTTTAAAGATAAAATCGTCGTCATCTTCGTGTTTGTAAATAACTAAGCCACCAGGTAGAAATAATTCCTTGTCTTGTTTCATAAAGTTCACACAAAATGCACAAAATCTTTCTTTCTTCCGTAACCACTTTACAAAACGCAGAACAATCAAATTATATTTATAAAAAAAGCGAACACACAATATAAAGGAAAGTGCACATAAAAAATTCTATATATAGATAAGCATTATTACGTGTCATATAGGTCTACTTCTTGAACAAGAATTGCATACGCCTTGGTTCTTTCCCAAAAGCATCCAACACGTCTGATATGAATTGTGTTTTATTTTTGTTTATAAGTTCCCAATGGAGACACATCATACACAATCCTGTCAATCTTTCCTCAGAGATAGTTGACCTTAACCACGTTTTCACACGTCTTATGGAGCGTTTACACTTAGTCGATTTAGTCGCACGACTAAATCGACTCGCTGCATTTGCCACTAAATCGAAGCAACTAGGCCGAATCAGATTGATGGATGTGTTCAATTATTTCAACCACAGAAAATAGAATGTCTTTTAATTCAGTTGCCAGTCGATTAGTCGCTTTCGATCAACAAGCGATTAAGTTGAATTCCCGTTTACACGGTCGATTAAGTTGAAAGTGACGTCAATTCAACTGAATCGAACGCAAATCGACTAAGTGTAAACGCCCCATTAGGGTGCTAATACTCCTCTCAACACTACACGTTGTAACGAGGAGGGTAACCATTACTTGTATTCCTTGCTTTATTGCCGGATAAAATGTGGCGTGATCCATCAAATCAAAAAGAGAGAGTTTCTTTAAACTGTCTGCATCTAGATTTCTGTGTTTACATAAATCGTACCAGCATTCAGCTTGAGGAAGGAAATTGTCAAATTCATAAATTTCATTTATTTCATCATCATCATCATCTTCATGAATTGTAGTTTAGAGGTGTTTTTTTTTTTTTTTTTTAAATTTACGGGGATGCGGTGTGAAGAGTGAAAAGCCTGGACTATGTTCTTCCGAAAATTTATTATTTAGCGACTGTAACAAAGAATCTATGTACGGTATAAATATGGTTCGCCGATAACATTCTTCCGCATTTGTGTATGGAGGACTAGCACGATGAACTTGTCGAGATGCAAGTCTGGGAACTGACAGCTGAATATTCAGTTCATCAGCAACATGAATACACTTTTCGAAGATCGAATGAAATTTAACTTCAGCTGTATCTATCTCTCTGTTCTTTGAACATACAAATCAACTCCGAAACGTGTGATTTCGCCGCCATTAAGTTCAACTGAACTCCATGCAAAATTTGTGCTACTGGCTCAAGGTACGAGGAATATTGACTGATAACTGACAAAGAAACAACAAAGGCTCCTGTTGTTCCGGCACAAAAAAGACGATAAGCATTGCTTCTAGTTTCAGAAACTTTAGAATTTATTGACAGTTCTTCTAACGCACACACTATTTCTATGAAATGTTCAGAAAATTTTCTGATGCTGCTGTATTTGAAAGTCCAGCGGGTTTCAGAAAGAAGTGGGATATTTGGAATATTTTTTCTTTCTAATGCGCTCTCGCGAAAGAAAATTGGGATTTCTTTGATAGTATCCACTCTGTTTCGTATGTAAGAAACGGAGCATAGCTTATTAACGACAAGATTAAGCTCGTGTGATGCACAATGGTAAAAAAACGCTTTTGAGAATTGTCTGATAATGCTTTGTACACCGTTACTGCATCCAGCCATGGTGGAACAACCATCGAAACCCTGCCCTACAAATTCACACTGAGATTATTCAAGTTCTTCCAATACTTTTAGAGTTACTCTAGCAATATATGCGGCGTTTAACTCTCCTAAAGGAATGAAACGTACGAAATCTTCTTGCATCTGATTTTCAACAGTGTCATAAAACCGAATACATAGAGACAATTGTTCTACACCTCCAACGTCAGCTGTCTCATCTGCAAGCACATTATAATAGTGGGAAGAAACAATTTTAGGCTTTATATACAGTTCATATAAAGTGTTGCCTGCAACTGATATCAATTCATTTTGAACCTGGACAGATAAGTATTTTGCATTTTGAGCAGCAGTTTAAAAGTGATGCTTTAATGTTATATCTCCTGAATCTACTTTAAATTGGAGAAGATCGTAGAAATTGCCAGATTTAGTATTCTTTCATCGTAAAGACAAACCATGTGTCGCACAAAAGACAATTGTCTCAGTGATTGATGACAGTTTTTTTCGGTTTTCCTCAACTTGCTTCCGAGCCGCTTCATCAATTTTCAAATCAACGGGCAAACTTTTCGTAGACATAACATTTGAAAATAACTGAGCACGTTCTGTGGACTCCCGATGCCATTCAGCTTGTTCGTGCTGTCGAGCAAATGAAAAAAAATTGTATTTACTAAACGGTGTTAATATAAAAGACCCTTGCAATCCTCTTTTTACCGGAGATCGAAAAAGAACACACTGCTTGCACAATCCCCCTCGCAACTTCCTAGAATATGCTAGCCACGGAAATTCAACAAACCAGTTATACAAAGAGGGGCGTTTTCCTGGCATAACATCTTGTTTAAAATCATATGTTTCGGTCTTGTGCCACGGCGACATCAATATTTCATATCGACCAGTGGCCGACAAACTTCACTGCAAATTTAAGTCTACATAATTGCCAATGTCTTTTGCGTCACAGGACGTCTCCTCACCTAATAAAGTTGCACAAGGGGACATTTAGGGAGAAGGCACTTTAACGATATTGCCCTCCGGTAACTCTTTTTCTTCGATCAGATTTTCAACACAGAATATCACGTTTGGGTATTCCAATTTTTGAGGACACTTGCTGTTTTAGAAAAACATCGAGTTTCATTTGCTTATGCTTATGTATGATTAATTTTTAAAAAGCAATTCTTTCTAATTCACTCACCTACACATGAAATATTAAATAAATTATAAACTAAGGGGAAAATACCCACTAAACTCTGAAAGAGACCAGAGATCGAAAACTACACACATTTATCACTTTCCGACACTCCCGAGCAACTTTGAAGTTTTGAAAACGAAAACCGCGTATATGACACACCAGAAACAATGATTTCCAATAACTGCGCACAACCAACTATGCAAAACTAAACCTTTCTCTTCTTGAAAAGGGTCAATCTCCATCCTCCCCGCTAAAAATAAGATTGTATTTTTAAACCGCGAGGTCTCATAAGAAAAAAAAGCTCAATTTATTTCTGCTCAGAACGCTACTAAGAACAAGGAAGACAATGTTCAATAGCATTAGAATCATTGTCCCTGCTGCTCCATTTGCAGTTTTGTCTTCTAGACCCCTTCTCTGTAATCCATCAAGATTCTTGGTTTAAAAGGAGGCCGGGTCATTCAGGATCACCTTGCTACAGCCAGAGGGAAAACAGGTGCAGAGGAGTCGGTGACATTATTGCCTTCACAAACAGGATTCTTGGGTTATTTTAAACATCAATATGTGTTAAATGCTCAAACTTTTCCGAATGTTGCAAAGGTCAGACAAATGAGTCAGAGAAACATTTTTATTCTGCTTTACAAAGGAAACCACTGCAGAAGTATTAAAAGATGTGGCTCTTCATTTTCTATGGGAACGATTGAGGATAACTTGCTTGATTCTTTCAACGTTTGAGATTTTGAAAACAAGTATTATAGTGAAGTGCTACGTAGAGAACATACGATCATGTCTCCGGAAACTACTTTTAAATTCAATATATATACTTGATTACTTTAAGATCAAGGTAATATTAACTAGATTTCCAGGGGGTCGACCGACCCCTTCGACCCCCCTGCCGATGTCCATGGTGTTATATGACTATATAGAAACTACTACAATATCACAAGCCGTGGTAAATCAGTTTGATTTGAAGCCTTCACGTGCAGTAATCATAATTTTTATACATCGTGACATCGAATTAAATAAACGTTAAATGTGTTAATGAAGATTCGTCTGCCACGATGTTTGTATGCCAGTCCTCAATATATATTGCCATTGTTTACTGGAGAATCATGACGAACAATATGGTAATGAACTATACTCCATACTGTTTGATGAACAAGAAGCGGAAAACAGTACACTCGTTCAGCCTAGGAGATCAACTCTATAATTCGTAGGCTTGATCATTGCAGAATGGATATGGTCGTGCGCTGTCCTACTGATGTAAGGTTTCCCAAGTTGTCTGAAGGAATGGCATAATGACGACCTTCAGGTTCGCAGTCAGAAAAAATAAATAAATAAATAAATAAAATAAAAAATAAATTTAAAAAAATAAAAAAAATTAAGAATGTGGTATGCAGCACAAATGTGTTAGGTCAGAAATAGGCAGAAGTATTTCGACTAAATATCCGTTAGGTAGAGCTACACCTTTACCAGCTATAGTCCAGATTTTACATTAATCTTCGTAATTCACAGATTTAATTAAAAACCCGCAGTCGTTTTCAACTTGAATAGTTATATCCAAACCTCTGAATCATCCCACACATATTACTAAAAGGACATATATCTATAAGGAGTAACATACAAAATGGTACTAGCCAATACTTAGTGGTAAATTAGGTATAGATATTCTACGTCCATAAATTTACAAGGGTATAAAGATTTAAGCTAAAATCAGCTAATTCCAAAAATCAGACCAAAACATATTAAATTTAATCACTTGTGTTCAAGAAAGAATATATTTAACAAGAATCTTAATTGACATAAATCTTAATTGAAAAGAAGTAAATTTATTTTATCTTGAAACATGTAATAATTGAAAGTGAAAATGACGAGCAGACGAATGAAGGAAAATATGAATCAATTCGAACTTCACAGTATGTACTTGTCAACAAATGTCTGTGGGAAACAGTGTTTCTTCCAGATATGTTTTTTTTTGGGGGGGGGGCATTGCCCGCCCGGAGCTCTGAGAGTGCCCCTCCGGAGAAGACCAAAATAATAGTTTATAATATAATAATAAGTAGAATTGTATTAGCAGTTCCCCCAGAATACCAAGTGTGCCCTCGCGGAAGATTCTTTCTGAGAGAAACACTGGTGGGACAACAGATGGAAATATATAAATATTGGCGAGATATACAGGGTGTCCGGAATAGCACTGACGTTTTTTTAAAGTGTATAGTTTTAATATGGTCAGAGATACAGAAGAAAAAGAAACATTCATACTGAAGGAAAACTCAAAAAGTTTTGATCAGCAAATTTTCATACTTGAACAACTATCGGTGATGGCGCTAGTATCGCCGATAAACAGAAATGACGTCGGCAGTCGTAAAGGAACAATGCGTGTTGTGGTTTGCAGAGACAAAAGTATTGTTCAAGTTCAACGAAACTTGCGACGTGTTTACCGCAAGGATCCTCTATTACGCAACAGTATCCAGGCTTGGGAGGATCAATTTTTATCATCGCGGAGTGTAGTGAAACAACACAGCGGTGCTAAATCGCGTGTGTCAGAGGAAAATGTGGAAGGAATAAGAGAGTGTTTCTCACGTAGCCCGAGGAAGTCAATTCGGTGCAGCGAGCAGGCAATTGCCAATTCCAAAGTCAACAGTGCACGATGTGGTTTGCGCACGTATAAGGTGCAATTGTTGCAAGAAATTAAGCCCAACGATAAGCCACAGAGAACAGCATTTGCTACTGGAATTCTGGAGAGGATTGATTATGACAATAATTTCCTGTTGAACGTTGTTTTCTCTGATGAGGCAACTTTTCACTTGTCTGGCTGTGTTATCAGACACAATGTTAGGATACGGGAATATGAGAATCCGCATGTGTACATAGAACATTCTAGAGACAGTCCCAAATTGAATGTTTGATGTGTTTCAACACATAATGCAGTTGTAGGATCCCTCTTTTTCATAGAGCAAACCATAACAGAAAATGTGTTCTTAAACATGCTTCAACACTTTGCTGTTCCCTAGTTATAACATTTCCAACCTCAATTGATATTCCAATTGGATGGTGCCCCATCACATTGGAGTTTGCAAATGAGAGAGTACCCTGATACTGAATTTCCTGGCAGTTGGATAGGCCGTGATGGGTCAATTAGGCGGAATCCACGGTCTCCTGATGTTAACCCCCTGGATTTCTTCCTGTGAGAGTATGTGAAAGCCTTGTGTATCTTGATGAAAAACTGCATAACTTTGATGAACTGAAGAACCGTATTAGGAATACGATTGCTTCAGTAGCACCTCAGATGTTACAGAATACGTGGAGAGAGATTGAGTTCAGGCTACATATTGTAAGAGTTACAAATGGTGCTCACGTGGAGTTACACTGAGTTAGAATGACTTTAAATAACACAAAATAAACGTTTTGATTTTTCCTTTAAAATGCATGTTTTATTTCTTCTGTATCTCCGACCATATTAAAATTATACACTTTTAAAAACCGTCAGTCCCATTCTGGACACCCTGTATTTCTAGCTTGTTTAATGCACGTGGCGTTCTGCCAAAAAGAAATCTTGCTAGACCAAGTAAATAAAGGATAAATATGAAAACAAAAAAGTTATTACAATAATTATAATTGAATGCTTTTGCACAAAACAGAATCTCATAATTAGCAATTGTTTGTGTAATCAATTTACTTTGAGCTCCACGAATTGTAATGTTTAAACATAAACTAGGTATTTGATTAATCTAACATAAATTGTGAACTTGTGTACATTATTACAAAGATCGTTGATCAATATATTCATTTGATACTATATTAGAAAAAAAGTTTTACAATAATGTTAGCGTATAATGACAAACAGAGTTTAGTCTAGCAATATGACTTATATCAATCGATAGATTTGATTAAGCTGATCAAAATGGAGTAAGTGTAAATCCTTGTGCGTAGAAGTCGAGAAAATGAAGAAATACAAAGTTTTATTTTCCAAACCTGTTCGTGAACTACGCCAGCCTGTACGTTATAAATCGATGCTGTACGTTAACCATCCTATGTTGTACTTTATAAATTGACGCTGTGAGTTAACTTCACCATTCTGTACGTTACAAAGTCATGTTGTTCGTTAATTACTTCATCTTATACGTTACAAATTGATGTTGTACATTAACCCCTTACCGCATGCCGTGCCATATATGGCACATACTCTTTTTTCACTTTAGATTTTTTGTGACTTATCAAAGGCACCAAATGACTGTTTTGTCTGCTGTGTGAGGTATTGTCGTGTATGGATAAGAGATTTTGGTGTCATCTGGCATGTTCATTGTAAGTTGTAAGTGTGTCATATATGACACTTACTTATTTCTCGTCGGAATTAAGTGAAAAATCTAAAATTCAAGTTTTAATTCATTTTTTCAAGTTCCCATATGAGGATTTCCAATACTGATTATTTTGTTTCGCTAAAAAAAACACTCATGCAGAAAGGGGTTAACTACACAATGTTTCACGTTATAAATTGATGCTGAACGTTAACTACGTCATCTGTAAAGATGAAACTGATACTGAAGTATACACTAATCATATTTTTTATATGACATTTGTAATGCAACAATATCAGTATCTTCCATGATATACCGGTAGTCTAAAATTATTATTATATATTAGACTTTAAATTTTCATTGAACTATGATATTATGAAAAGATGAGACGTGTAACAAGCGATAGATCAAGCTGAATAAAATGATATGCTTGAGTTTAAATTCTCATGTGTAGTATCCGAGAAATTCGAGAAAATGCTACTTTTGCGCCGCTGAAGGGTATGTTCTTTGTTGCCAATAACAATTTACAGTTGTTATTCTTCATAACCAGATTAAGAATACTCTACTGTTGTTTATCTTCAACTATTAATAACTCATATATTACTATCAATGGCATACAGTACATACAACTTGTGAAGTTTCCAAAAGTATGTTACAGATGAATATTATCTCTCACAAGACTAATTTTCATCTGCAAAACCACAAAGAAAAAGTAATATAGAGGATTGTGTATAAGACATGTACATACAAGACTCGTATAAACCTTGTTTTGATCTATCCAAACATTGCGTGTAATATCCACGAACTGTCTTCAAAGCGTTTGTCCTATGGATGAAAAAAGACAGCCGTAAATAGAATTGAAAAGCTAGAAATAATACGGTGTTATCCGCGGACATTCGTGCGTTAAAAAAGAAGAAGAAGAAAGAAAGAAAGAAAGAAAACCCCTTCTCAGGAGAGATCGATTACACACGTCAGTGTCTTTCAGAATCCCAGCTTGGAATTGAAACTGTATACTTTTAGTTTGATTCAACATATTTTTCTATAGCCATAATGTAAAAAAAAAAAAAATCCTATTCAATAGTATGTATTTAAAACATGTATATAACCAACAACCAACATGAATAAGCGTTATTAAATCATATTTCCAGTATGATCCATGTTCCCTTCCTCGTAAATCCTCCACGCTGATCTAGTGAATTGGACACATGTCTTTGTCGCGTGGGTTACATTTCATGCTACCCTGGTGCTGACAACGGAGACTGAACTTCAGCAAGAAACAACAACAACCACCCTCTGTAGTAAATAAGATAATTATTAGATATTAAGCAATTCATGCGTATACTGTTTATGCTTTCGATTCGACAGAATTCAAATATTTCCTTAAGATTTTTAAAAGTTTTGGGAGATATTTTCCATTGTTCGCACAAACAAAAATATATATCTGCAAATATTTCTATATTTCTCTTTTCCTTAAAATATTGTCTTACGCCTTTCGTTTACAGCTGATTCTTTATTGGTTCAGTGCTTAAGTATCTGTCCATTTTAGATACTTCATGCCGTGTTTTAAATATTATAACGTTTTAAATATTATTAGGAAGTAATACTTTTATTTGGGAGGTTTTATTATAAGCTTTTTGAGGACATTTGTAACGTCTCTTAAATTAAGATCTGTATGCAATTCAGATTTGTTGGATCGTAAAATAGTAATTATGAAAAAAAAAAGTTATGCCGTTTTTTAACTAAAGGTTCGTGTACGAATCAGGATATTTGTTTGTTAGCAAAATTATGAAGGTGGACGTTGATATCCATAAACGTTAAGGACAACATACAGTACAGTTACAAAAATATTAATAATTAAAGTAGTTACAAGTTCCAAAATGTTATTCTGAATACAAACATTGATTATCGTCTATAAAATGAAATGTTTTAAATTTGAAGTCCATACACAGGACGTGATTGTAATTAAGACCAAACATTTTTTCTTCAATATTTTTTAAAAAGAATTCTCCAAGTTTTTGCACCATCTGTTGTATGAAATTTTCGACAATAGAGCAGTGATTGCATCTCGGAGAACAACTCCATGACTAAATTGCAAACTCCAAACTGAGAAGTTTTCCACTTCACGCTTCAGCTGGAAACTTCGAACTTATTTTCTCTCTCTCTCTCTTTCTTGCTCTCTTCTTCTCGTCCGGAAATCTTCTTTCTATAATGTTAACATTTTGCTTTCTCAAATAATTGTAAATATTGAGGTGTTAAACTCTAGGTTTAACAACCACTTGAATAATTACACTGTAAGTCTACGTCTTATATAGCATCAGTGCTCTAGAGAGGCGTTTAATTTCAACCAACCAACTTACACGTATTTACCTTATATGTAAAGTTTTACTTTAGGAATATATTTCTTCACGGACTCACTTAGATGAAAGAGTAAAGCAATTCGTGAACTTCCGAAACTAAAATGCGGAACCACGATACAAGAAGTGCTTGTTACATATATTGTTTAGTTTACATGCTTTCAAGGACTGTATTATACATAACAAAAATGAATAAATCTTAATTTTAAAGCACAGTGGCTTAGTGGTAGACCGCTTACCTCTGGTGTCATGGAGTCCCTGGTTCGGTCTCTGGCGAAGTAAGTTTGTGGTAGACAACATCGTATTCCTGAGTTTTCTCGGATTATTCCCATTTCCTCCCACTTTGTCATTACACCAATTCTTCCATCATCATTAATTTGCTTTAATCATTGTCTTCTAAAGGATATAATCATGAGGCGTTAAACTCAAAGATTTCATTTTACTTTGTTTTAAATTTTCAAATTAATTTTACAATATTATTAGCATTTAACGAAAAAAAGAAGAGTTTAAAGATGACACATACTCCAATTGATATTTCTTATTGAGCCGAGGAATATGCGAGTGTAAAACCTGATGCGTGGTTTTCGTAAAATTGAAGAGATACGAATTTCTTTGTAAATCTAAAGATTCTAGACTACGCGGGAGAAACAGTATAAGTTAAGAAATACAGGTTTTCAGGAGGTGATTTCTTTATTTTACCAAGCATAACTATGAATTACTTATACGAACAGTACCAAGATGCGATTATTCAACTCACGTTTAGAATTGACTTATACCAAGTTAACCGGAGGTGGAGCATGAAACATAGATCTCAAATTTTGACTTATGTCATTTTGGCCAATTTCTGACTTTTACTGTTTCTCCCACGCAGTCTAGAATTGATGCTGTTTCAGAAATATGGCTCTTACCAGTGTGAAACCGATACTGAAATATACCCTCATTGTGCTCTTCCTTATAATCAGGGTTTGGATTTTTAGGAGTAATTTTCATACTAAAAAGCAAAGGAAAAGATTCTAGAACTAAGCAAAAAAGTGCAACAAAGTGGTATAGCTCTTTACGGTTTTACTATATTATTTACTTTAAAGAAAACTTAATAGAAACTATTTACATCTATATAATGTAATATATGTTCTTCATCTACGTATTGACTAATGTGACGTTGGTAGTAATGGTATTTATTATAATATTAGAAGATGATTACATTAGACAAATGTAATTAAAAAGTTACGTTAATACACGAGGAAGTAACAGAAACACTAGATGTGGATCAAAGTGGAAATGTAGATCTAGAACCATTCTAATATTAGATTCCTCATGTCTGAGAGGAAAAACACTCTTACTTTTCACCTCAATGTGGAAGATAACTCTTTCAAATATACATAGTTATTGGTTTATCGAATATGCTCGTTCGATCCCAGCCCCCGCCAAGTGAACTTTGTGGTGGACAAACACCGTGTGCGTGGGTTTTCTCGGGGTTCTCCCGTTTCCTCCCACTTTCTTCATTCCACCATTTCATTCATTACTCATCATCACCGTCTCCTTTAGCCTAACCGGCATAACCGTGGGACGTAAAACTCAAAGATTTCATTTTGAATATGCTCGTTCGGGAGTATTTGTTTTTCGCCCTAATGGAGTGTGGGGGTCTATAATATTGAATAGTTAGGCCCCAAAGACGCAGGAGCAGGTTCTATTAGCAGTGACTGGATAAGTGTACATATACATACTACATATATTTGAGGTCTTAACCTTCATTGTTAGACGTTAGTATCGTAATGAAACACAATTCTCAACATTATCTCTCTTCTGATATACAAATTAAATGTTTCGCGCAAATGTAAGTAATTTCCTTACTCATTATTCCTTCATTCTGAACTATGCGACTTTACCATCAAACTTCACAGCTCCATATTATCCATTTTCATTGGTTTGCTATTTAAACAACTTTAGTAATTTGAAATCGCATATGCAATTCCAGCTACTGAAGTTTACATTATTAGGTATTGTGTAGCGCATATATTGAAATTGTGTTATGGCAAACACGAATTCAACAAACAATCATAGGTTCTTATTATTCAGACTAAATCTGTAAAAAGTGTGTAATATGTTACTTTTCTTCTATATATTTCCCATGTTCTTAGTATTGTAAGTGTAATAAACGAGAATTACTGTGGTTTCCTCAACTGTGGTATTGTGGTTTTAAATTTCTCTTTGGAACTGATTGTCAGCCTAGGAAGGCACCTGTATTTTATTTCAATTTCTACACAATTTTAACGGAAATATCAGTGCAAATACAGTAGTTTTCACATTTCTAATGAACAGACTCTCCACTTCCTTCTCTACCACCTTTTGCATGCAATAAAACAATAAATGCGCTTATATTGCTCCCTGTGTCGGCCTGTGTCCGCATCCCATTAACTTCCTCTTCTTGAGGAGAAAAAAGTTATCCCTAGAAACACGAGGTTAGATCATGTTCAACCATCCTTTTATATGGTTTCAACAATTAACTTTTCAAATCTCATAAAGTGTTTTTTAAAAATGCAAAATACATTTTTTCTGTATCTCGATCTCCTTCTAAAACAAAATATCACAAATTTCTACTATTTTTGGGGGGCGCACTCTCTTCTTTGTTCCATATACAGATTCACATAGTTGGCATTGCATACCTCAAGGACATTGTTGGGAAGAGACACACTCTAGAAGAAATCATAGACTATTTATATTTTTTTACGTATCTTAGTGAGGAAGGGAGACGGTCCTAGATGGTGATTAAATATTTATGATAAAAATTCTTTGGTGTACATAATTTAAGGAATTAGGGAAAGGGAGTTCATATATATATATATATATATATATATATATATATATATATATATATATATATATATATATATATATATATATATATATGATATTTATTCTAAGCTTTAATCTTTCTATGCTAAGATTTGATGTTTTAGCTAGTCTTATATGATGTTTAAAGCTGAATACTTGTTTGTTTGTTCCATATACAAATCCACGCTGTTAAACTGTTTAAAATGAATTTTGAAACATAGAACATACCTCGAACCTGATCGCAGGCGATTTAGAATCAAACAGAATTTTTATCGTGTCATTTTAATTAAAATGCGTGTTCTAAGAAAAGAATGCATGGAATTTAAGCAAGAAATAGATTATCTCGGGCACTCGTATAAACTCCTCATTCTCATAAAAGTAACATGATTCATGTCAGAGGATTTTCTAAGCTTTCACTTCTAAGAGGCAAAGGGTGACATTGCTCATTCTCTGCACATTAAAATCAACATTGTCTGTCTCGTCAACACGGGAGGTATTATATTCGTTTTCATGTTCCTTATCGAATCTTTGTTTAGATCTGCTCGATTCAGATCAGAAATTTGTACCGAGATTTTGTTTCTGTGAAGATGGACCTTTGTGTATTATTAAACAGATAGATAGTTTTATTACTCAATTCTGAATAACTCATCGAAAACATGCAAAACTATAAATGAAATAGTAAAAATTATGTAAACTTAGATATATAACGTTGTTACGTTTTTACGACAAGAAAGATCCCAAATAAAGTTTTGTTTGAAAGACTGAACGCTTAACACTTGAAAAACTACGATAGTGATGAGCATCATTAACGATTTAAATTAGGTTATTTGGAGTTTAGCACCCCGTCTAGTAGCGAAAGTGTATGAGACCATCATCCACAACTTAAAACATGATTTTGTTAGAATAACTGAATTTTAACACAGGCCAGTAGTTTCAGCATACCTGCCATTTTAGCGTGTTATTTTAGCACCAAGGGGCCGGTGTTGTGAGTAACACATGCCTGGTTTTACTGATTTAATACAGAGATGATGTTGAACGATGTAAAAAAAATAAAGCAGCGGCGTTTCAGAACTACGTGAATGAACGGAGTGTTACGATACTCCACGTCTGAGGCTCTTGGTTCGATTACATGGACAGAACTTTGGATTTGGATTTCATCTACTTCAATGGATTATTGTTATTTTTATAGTAAACTTTGATTATGTATTTTACTATATTAAAGTAAGTGCAATAGCAGATTCCTTCAACCATAATAATATTTCAATATCCTTGCTTATTACTTTCACCTTTGTGCAATCTATTAATTTTCTAGTTGTGTCTGGCTACGTTTCATTCCTTCGCCTTGTCACTATATTGCGTTTGAGGACATTGCTCACGCATCCAGCTTATCTGTAAATATTTTGAACGTCCAGCTAGCACTCCTATAGTTTTCTTAATTGATTTCTTCAGTCTCAAGAAATTGTCACATAACTACCTCTGCGTTTATTTCGAAGTTTTAATTTGTTGATTTCCCCTTTCTGCTGAGGTTTAGCTTCGAACTTGAATTTCCTCAGAAAATTACAACTCAAGATCATTAGGTGATTACTCCAGCTTTTGAGGTCTATGATTCACGAAACGACCTGTCATTCTTTGACGTCACAAACACATTGTTATGAGGAGGTCGGAGTATGATGGGTTTAATATATTTGATATTGAAGAGGACAGGAGGTGTGGTTTGTGTCTCTGTCCGGGGAACAAAACTGGATGCTTGGAGTATGTTGGGGAACGACGATTAGGATTGTCAGAGGAACAACAAAGTTGACAGAGAGGAGAGAATGAAAAGTCATCTATTGAAGAAGGTTAAAGTAAAAAGTCGAAACATATAGTGACAACGCCAGACATCACTATTTTATCTTTTACCTATCATCAACTGCTGCACTTTAAAATATGAAATTTACATCCAAGTATTAATTTTCATTACCTATGAGCTACATTTCCAATATTCATACTTTTGGTAGAATTGAACTTTTTAATGAATATTGCATTCTTAATCCAGCTCTTAAAGCTGGTGGTTTAGATAAGTCCCCTAAGCTGAAAGTCTAGTGGTTACCTAATAACAAAAGAGATAGACTTAATCAAGCAGAACACAACAGCAATCTAGTCATGCTACACGGAAATCTAAGCAGCACCCTTGATCTTTTTATATAAATAATTTGTGTTGTTAGTAATATCACAGTTAACCTGTCCAACGAAGGCCAATGACATACTAAAAATAAAATCAATAACTGTATTGTTCGTCAGTGGTGAGCGAATTTTTTTTATTTCCTGAAAGCAATATTTAGAAAATATATCATCTAAAACTCATGGTATCAGATTGAACTATACTATCACTTAAAGCTTCTATATTGGCTATCATACATATCGAGTAAATTGATTTGTTTTGCTATGAGCGAAGCTTTATATGGTTTATTTAACATTTACACTTAGTAATAAGTATTGTATTTTATTTCTTGCAATTTTCCATGAAAATAGTTTTATGACTATGAATTTTCTAAGAACATGTATGTCGAGTAGAAGTGCTATCATCTGTTATTCCTACGATCTTTATGTTCCTCCTCGTCCCCGACTATATTTCATACTTTGAACTGTTTATGAATAATTAGTGTCATACTTGAATATCCCTCATAAGAGTCATGAACGTTTAATAAGAAAGAAAACACTTTAATAAAATAATTGTTTAGCATTGTATATAAAACAACACTAACGACTCTTCATCATGACATGCCATTCATTTAACGACTGTTATTTTAACAATTTATTGCAAAGTTGAAGTAGCACTAGATTTCTGCCCAAATGTAACGTATAACTTGGGTAACATAGAGTCATTGCGTTGAACTGATATATATATATATATATTATTGTGAATTGGTGAATACCCCGCCCCAAAGGGATGTTTGCTAACCGTACAACCAAGAAGGACCTCAGCTTTAATAAATGGTTCATTCTACTTGACAGTCAAACAAATGTGAATCATATCGATATATTCGTGTCCGGTTATGCTTAAAGCAGTATTCCACTATGCTACGCGTTTTAAAATATTCCTGTACAATACCTTAATTTCAATGGAAGTTAGGTATTTGGATTCAATAAAATACCGGAAATCACATATTTCCGTTCCTTGTCATTTTTTCTATGTGAGTTTGGGATCAGACTGTAGGATGGAAGTGATGGTGATATTACACGTCAATACTTTCACTTGAAAACTGCTGCAGGGTTCCTATTGCTTCCTGTTGAAGGAATGGGAAATACAATAAAGTAAAAAAATAGCCAATAAATATGTTTCAATCCATGGAGCTGTCGTTAAAAGTAGGGTGAGAATGGATACCTCAACCAAGATAGGATTTCATGCTTCCTGTCTTCGGAAGAATCTCAATTTCCGTCACCAGTCCTTTCTACAGGCAACAACTGCGTATGTTGGCAACAACTGCGTTAGATAAAGAAGTGATTGAATTGCCAGCTCAAAATATTCGATCTTCTTTATTTTTTTCTTACAACTCCCTTGGAATATATAAAGATATTCAATACAGTTTCACCGCCTTTTTCCTCTATTTATTCAACTGAGTCTAAGGCATTCATTCATAAGATATTAATAAAAGAACAATAAGATAACACCAACAACTCATTTATACTCTAATCTGATAGTTTGGTTATTGCATTTGTTTGCGAATATGCCATCATTTTAGTGCATTTTTTTGTTTCAGTCCTGGATTTGGTAACAAGTGGGGTTGAAGGTTATGTAAATTATATGTGGGATTCTACATCCACATTTCTGTGTTTAAGAAAAACGTTGAATTCTGAAACCTACACCATTCCTATATCTGATGTTATGATGTAAGGTTGCATTGGATTTCGCATCCGTTGGAACATAGTGCACGTCGCCAAGTTTTTAATTACCTGTGCATTGTTAAATACAGTTGTGATTCCTTTCTGGAGACATTGCCAGGCGCCACTTTTTAAAGGGATAACATATGGCAGCATGTAATAGTCAACCTCCTACATTTCCTAGATGGTCACAATGTTCTACTTCACCTTGGAAGGGCGGGTCAAATATGTTACAGACGTAAGACTTGCTATATCCCAGGATAAGAGCTAAAATAGTATTTCCTCTTTATGATTCGTCGTGTCCCAGCCATTCTGTACGCCCATGTTGAACTTATGCCCTAAACCCGCAAAACGTCTGCTGAACTTTTCCAGTAAATCATATATAGTAGTAAGGATAATCATTTCACACTTGCACCTTAAGCTATGTCTCTCATAGTTGGGAATGGTACCTCTATATGTTGATTCTCCACGTTACAGGGACTCACAATTTAGGCCAAATACTGTTTTCTCATTTGTTTTCATCGTTAACAGCATCATAGAAATGCGTATCCTAAAGGAAAAGAGAAACTTAAAATATTCTCCATGAACGTCATATTCTAGTTCGAAGAATGAAGATTTCATGAGATTGCAAATAAAATAATGACAACTGTGCATGAAGAATATCATGTTGCACATTGGATATATAAGAAGTTAGGATGTTTCTAAATTATGCACAAAATAGAACTAAAGCTATGCTTGTGAAGCAATTTTTACACTTTTTTATATATATCACGGAGTGGAAAATTAGAATCAGCCAGATAATTTGACTTGTAGTGTGTTAGCTAAAGCAATATTATACACGCACAGGATCTATTGACCATACTAAAGTAGTTACAAATATCCCATGTAACATACCTTCCAATAGCCATTTTCAAACGGTGTGTTCAGGCATAATAGTGTACCCTCTGGTATTACTAACCGTCCCATTTCAATTCGACAGTTCGGTTTTAGTATTTGTTATCCGGAGCCCGGTTCATTATTCAGATCAGACGGCTTTTGTTCAGTTCTTGTATTTGCAAGAATTACATTTTATATTTCTAGCTAAAGGTATGCTGATTAGCTAATTGATTTTGCAATTATATAGAAATTTTATATGCATGTGTTACAGAGACTGAAATCTCAATATAATTAATTTTGTGCATCAGCATTTTACTGTTCCACCAAGCAACGCATAAGTAGAATGATTTCAGTAGGATGAAACACGTGGGATGAAATAAGAGAAATAAACTGATGACATTTTAATAAATTTCCATATTTCGATGGCAAGTATTGAATTTTTAGATTATGTAATAAAGAACCAAATAGGTATTTTACTGTTTAAAATTTACTATATGAAGTGTATGATTTTCAAAAATAATTAGTGTTGCCCATGAGACGTTGTCCCATCTCGAATTTCGTCTCGGAAACGAGACGAGAAGTGCATTTTCAGATTCAAGACCAAGTGAAAAATTTCTTGAGTCTCGTATGCGACATTAATTCACCGAAGACTTAGTTCTCAAACATCGTTTACTGTTACATGAATCATACTATATAAACTATAAATTGATGAAGTTTTTGTACGAAAATAGTGAAGATATCAAGTTTAAAGATACACAACTCATTTCACAATATTCTCCAATAAATAAATAAATAAATAAGGTTTCAATGTTGTTATAGCACACTCTTAATTGTTGTTATATTCTTTTCGTGACACAAAAGGATTTTCATACATTTAGAAAATATGAAATTAAATATGAAATTTAGAAAATATCAGGGTATCAATTTCGTATATAAATTTTGTAAACGAGAGAAGACGAGTATTTCTTTTTTGAAAATCGAGATGAATCAGGAAAGAATTCTACAAATATATAAGAGATGAGACGAGAAAGAAGTCTTCGAGAACCGATACGAGGCGAAAGTTCTACAAAATTTACGATATAATTTTTCATCTCGTCTCGTCTTGTGGGCAAAACTGAAAATTTACATATTAAAATCCTAGGTTTGTATGTTTGTGTAAAGTCCTTTCGACAATGAGTTCTCGAAAACCACAAGTGCTAGAAACATACGGTTTTCCCTTGTCGATTCCCAATTTTATGTAGATTGTCCAGCTTTAATTAAATATTTAAAAAAAATATGGCCGTTATTTCTTTATTATATTTTTAGGGGTACACTGGAAGTATGGAAATTTTAAAAAAAATATATATCCTAGGAGTTATACATCCCAACATCACATAGTTGCATACAGTTTTGCATTCTCTCAGGCATTTGTTTCATGTGCAAATTATAATAAAAACTAAGGATAACCATTTCTATAGTCTAAGATGAATCTTCATTGTTTTGTATGTTTGCCTAACGAAACACCATATATCACTGACATTATAATTAACTGTATGTGTAATGTATTTTGCTTATTACATACTGCATGCAAGAATAAAAAAAAAACACTGCATACATGAATTACAAACTAAAAATAGGTTCAAATCTCGGAAACGGTGTAAGATATTGAAAAATCTTCCCTTTATGATGCCCCTTCCCGATTTTTATCAAGATGTGTTTGACTTGTGTCTCTAAAGGAACATGTAAAGATTTTGTGAGGAATGACAAGGAGATTCGTCTGAAATCGAATGTTATTGACAAGCAAACTTTGAAGGCAGTGTGAATGTCTTCCTCATCTTGTTTATCTAGGCAACTTTAACGAAATTGTGACCCTTTTCTCCATTGAGATTTGTGTAAATAGTGCTTGCAAATGATGGCTAAGTTGAATTGTTTTTTCATCAATTACACTTCCCAGTAATGTCTTTACCGATGGAAATCCGATGATGTCAGAACGAAGCAAATGGAGAAGATGAGCAAGACAACCCAAAGATACTATGCTAGAGTTCTTCTGTTTTACTAATTTAAAACCTGCTCTCATATTGGACGTGTTGTCGCCTATGAATAGGGCCTACTAAAAATTTTTCAGGGTTATATTTTTACAGAACTTTCATAATCTCTTCAAACAAGTAATGTGCATCTTGTTTATCTTCTTTCGACAACGAAATCAACAAAAACAGGTTCAGGCTTTGAAATCGCAAAATAAATGATAGATTAATTTCTCAAGTTATTCCAACCATCCCATTGTAAATGTAGGTTTCTTGATTCCTCTAACTTCATTTTAACTTCCCCTTGTATTTCACTGTATTGAGAATCCAAGTAACTCGTAGCCAGGCGATACCTTGGTGGGAAAGCATACGAAGGACGAATTTTCTGTAAAAATTCAATCCACAAAGGGTTATCAACAAGTAACAGGGGACACCCACTAACCAAGATCGCTTTGGCAAGGCTTTCGTTCAACACTTCCTGTAAGACTTCGTTATCGTTCTATACGTCGGTATTTGTTTTAAGAAATATGAACATCAAGATTCTATCAAAAGTCCTAAATAGTAACGTTGAACGTAAGAAGCCATAAAATATTAAGAAAAGTCTGTATTTGATGGAAAATGATGTAATGTTTTTTCTTCATCGTTTTTTTCATATAATAAATGCGACTACACCAAATATATCGAACTCACTTTCTCCTTTCATGATAAAACTACTCTAAAATTTTCTTTTCAGTTCGAAACTAGTAGACATAAGGCACAATCTTTTTCATGTAATTTGAACTCCACAATGTTTGACTCGGAAAGATTTTGATAATTTTGGTCGCTTTTATCCAACTAGTTGTAGCCTCTGATATGTAATGCTTTGGATACATGATCCAGCTTTCGTTTATCTTTTATTTGTGTGTCGGGTGTGTGAATTGTTTTATGAGAATTTTAAAATTTCAAAATTTCACATTTCGGGAAAAATTGTTGAATTGAAGGAGTCTCAAAACATCTGTTCTCAAATGAAAATACACAAAAACTTGATAGGGTTCTTGAAAATCGGTGGCGAATCGAGACTTTACATTTAAAATTGAGGCTGTCTCCTAAAGATTAAAAAGAAAAAAAAACAGGGTTTATATATGATTTCTATGTTTGGACAATCTCAGGCTTGAAGTCATATTACAATTTCTTATTTTTTTAAAGTCTTGGTGAAACTAATTCAAGTTTTAAAACCGTTCACACTAAGGTGGAGAAAGGACATAGGTGGACTAGTAAAATAGCCGCAGATCAATTTTGAAACGACAAGTGGGTGGTAATGTAGGTACCCCGAGGAGACAGTAATCCCTCAAGTTTCAACTCTGACTCTGATTCTCAACTCTGATTTGTTCGTGAGTAATGACGTAAAATCGGAATAGTTAAGTGAATTATTTCTCCCGATTGGCTCTATCGATCTTGTTGAAACTTAGATGTATGTATAGGTGCACACGAGGGCTTCGTCTGAAAATTGTAACAGCTCACCCCCACTATTTCCCCCTTTTCCCATTTCAATATTTTGATCTCATCTTTACCTATGATGATTATCTCCGAGAAAAATTATTTTAAAAAATAGGGTTTAGATGTCTCTTTAACCTAGAATAACATATAATATCCAAAGTTGTACCGCGGGTGCGGCATGGTCAAAGTTGCCTGCAAAACCGCACCGCACCTGAACGGGATCAATTCGTTATTATTTTGCATATTTATAGTGAACGAACGAGAAATCACGCTCGAGAGACCCCCAAAATATAGAAAACCTTCACCGGTATGGTTAACAATTCTTAAAACTTCATAATAGTTGTACTTTCATAAATACACATTTTTGGGTAAGTAAATACAAAAGGGGTAAATACCCGGGTAAATACCGATTTTTTATTTATCTACCCACTGAGTATTTACCCGACCCACATCTCTATTCCATATGAAAGACAGATTGCAGAGCATCTCGCGAAACCTTGAAAATTATCCCTCTGTTGCATTTATTTAATTTGCATCAACCTATATAGAAGCTTAGGAGTCACAGCCACGTGAGAAATTAAAGTCCAAAGACTCGCTGTGTAGTAATACCTGTGAAAAGACATTTGCCTTTCTGTCTACATGTACAGGGTTGCCTATCGTGTTTATTTTAAGTTGGATTTGTAAGTGACAGAAACAGACCGCTATTTCTTCTTATTTGCTTTTATTTTGAACCATCTTTTGAGTTCCCTCTATAAGATGTTAAAATTGTTATAACGTACCCTTGAAGAACATTAATATATATATTTTGTCCCTATGTGTCTCCAACATCAGAATGGGAAAAAGAAAACTTTCCTAACCAAAAGTTGGGATGTATTAGCAATTCTATCACTTCTTTGTTGGCAAGTGCGAAATTCAAGCGATATGATGACGGCTAGCTTTTCTCCCTGTGTTCGTATGTGTGTGTGTGTTTATAAATTATTTTGTTATGTGGTGGTGGTGTTTACACATCTGGTCACTAAATCGGATTTGACAAACCTGATTTTAATTCTGCAGCTTATTTGCTGCATAATAATTTCTCAACGTTGTCCTTTGAGCCAAAACCGAAGCTAAAACGATAAATAAAGATACCACATTTGGTTTGAGCCAACAAGATGTAAACTGCATTCATAAGTTTTGAAATTCATGGTACGGCAAATACGAATGGCTTTGCGGGACTGTGATAGAAGTACTTTCGAGAACAAAGCAAAGAAACCTGCAGCTTCTCAATCCCACATAAGGTGTGCAGGAAGTTTTCCGGGTTGACATAGAGCATGCGTTATCGGAGGGTTTTAGATTGAAAGCAATTAATCACAAGAACTCCTTCCAAAGAACAGACGAATTGTGAGCAGATTAAATGATATTGTTTGCCTTGACTGGGCAAGAATTTCGATTTAGAGATGACAGGGAAGGGTTAAAGTATGTAAATAAAGGGAATTATTTAACAAATTTGGACTAGTTAGCTGTTTAGGATAATTCATGACTGATCACTTAGCGTCTGAAAACATGTTCAAGGGGACTTCTAGGGACATTCAGAATGATTTGATTCAAGTAGTAACGAGTGCAATTTAAGAACACGTAAGAAACGAAATTGAAAGTGTACAGTTTATATCTATTCAGGCAGTAGAAGCAACAGACGCATCAGTTAAGTCTCGAATGACCACAATTTCTCGCTGTTGTCTAAATGACAAGTTGAAGAAAGATTTTAAAGATTTTATGGTGTTTCTGAAGATGAAGCAGCCAGGAACGCACCCATGAGAAGTCCACCGGGTCCAGACCCCCAAAATATCTTAAGTCGACTAACTTCTATAGA
Source organism: Thermobia domestica (assembly GCF_964235325.1). NCBI lineage: Eukaryota > Metazoa > Arthropoda > Insecta > Zygentoma > Lepismatidae > Thermobia > Thermobia domestica. The sequence continues at coordinate 147,678,695 of NC_137455.1, read as the reverse complement.
TTTTCTTAACAAAACTATTCTTGTTTAACAGAAAAATGACTAATGTAGCCTCAATATTTGATTTTACATCTCATCCGTACTTTTTCTTTTCTTATAAAAATAATCTACTTCTATATTTTTTTCTAAAATTATAGATTGCAGTAATTAAGAATTACGTATTGTCTTTATGGATGTAGAATAAGACCGGTTCAATATTATATAGACGTATTGGATCCTCCTGAAAATGTTGGACACCTCCCAACAAACATTTCTTGATGTGCGCCTGAAATAGCTAATAATGCCTTAGCTTCTCTAATTAGTACTCTATTAAGAGATTGGAACATATCGAGGTCAAAACTTATGTCAAACATATAACGGCTAGAGTGTAAGTCCTGTCATGCACGGAGGAGGGGGGAAGGCTATTATTCAAAAATCTTACCCATGAGCTATTTTTAGCTATGCTCATCAATTTAATTCTTCTTCATGCGGCGAAAACAAGTCTTGATTATGTAAATTACATTTAAGATTTTAAAACATGAAGTGTCTTAAGGGTTCCAAGTACCTCATCCATCTCCTACACAGTGGAACTATCATTCACGAACAGTACAGACAATCAAAACGCACTACAGTGAGCTTTGCAATGGATGCAATTGAGCACATTATAACAGCTGATGACTGGTATCCTGAGTCAATTCAATTTGCGATTGGGTTAAACAATATTTTTAAAATTCCACAATTTTTATTCTTGCTTTATTTGCATAGAAAGATCTTCATTTTAGTGGTCTTATATCAATTTGTGCGTAAACGAAAGTTTAACTGAAGTGAGGATCTTAGAATCCTCAAGATGTGATAATACTGTACAGCAAATTGAAAATGAAATTTCTGTTCTTTGCTCAGGAACATGTCTTATCTCAAAATCAAAAGAGAGTTTTATTTAAAATTATTCCCTCAATAAGTGTGCTTACGAAAAACAGATTTGGAAAATATGAAAGTCTGGTCATTGTAGGACTAAAAAATTATAGCAAATTTAGTATGTATCAACAATTTTTTCCACAGGACAAACTGAATGACTTGGTATCCATCTTCCCTAATACTTCTTCCTCAAAACAGCTTAAGAATGAACTTATCAACTTATATTCCGATAGTAACAAACACGTTTCTCTTCCTGAATTCTTGAAATATATTCTCAGTAATGAGCTTCAAAGTTGCTAAATATGGTACTGAGCATTCCGTCAACTTCAGTTTCTTGTGAAAATTCAATGTGCCCTGAAAAGAGTGAAAACGTACTTAACGAACAGCATGACATACAAAAGAAAGACTTTCTAAATTACGGACGGTTAAAATAAAGAACTTGTGAGGAAGGTTTGTAGGATACCTGAATTCAAAGACAGAGCTATTAATATTTTCGCAGGGTATGGAGCTAATTTACAAGACTGTGATGTAAGGTATTTGTTTTTTACTTCCATTTTTAGTTCTGATATTTCGTATTGTATAAACGATGTTGATGTACACCAATCACTACATTAAATAAGATGATCTCTAATAATTCATAAATATGTGTTAATGTTTGAATTTTCAATATTCTTTGCAATATATGTTTACTCTGAATTTCATAATTAGTTAAATTTGGCGTATAGTATGTTTTTTCTTCAGAAATATAGATTCTTGAATGGTACCACATTTGCTAGAAATGGAGGGCATGAGGGCACTACTTCCCCACATCCTCTTCAGATAGACACACATACACACACACACACAGATATATATATATATATATATATATATATATATATATATATATATATATATATATATATATATAAAAGAGAACGCACAAATCCTTTGTGAACTCATCACGCTAATACGGCTGAACCAATTTCTTTCATTTTTGGGGGGTTATTAGGATTTGGACCCTAGATGGTTTTTATCATATCACTTTAATTTTTAATTACCAGTGTCTTGAGATAATTGACCATTCAAGTGTCCATACGTACAAATCCTTTGTTATTAGTTCATCATAGGTAAAAATAAACGTATTTATATGCAACCCGCATGACCATGTGACTCGGCGGGTTAACATAAATGACAGGCGCTATAATTTTAACATTTACTGCAATTTGAAAGCGAAAAAGTAAAAATTATCTAAGTAACAAAGTTTATTGCGTTCCGGGGTGACCGCAGCGAAGCGGGGCGGGTTAACATAAATGACAGGCGATATAATGTTAACATTTACTGCAATCTTCTATGGTTTTTATCATATCACTTGAAAGCGAAAAAGTAAAAATTATCTAAGTAACAAAGTTTATTGCGTTCCGGGGTGACCGCAGCGAAGCGGGGTGAACGCTGCTAGTATATATATATATATATATATATATATATATATATATATATATATATATATATATATATGTGTGTGTGTGTGTGTGTGTATGTGTGTCTATCTGTCCACCCAGGTTTTATGGCACGCTTCGCCACTGATTATAATATTGTTGAAAGATACAACTTCCAAATCAATCCATAGGTCACATTAAACTGAATAAAATGTCGTGATTGAAGCATAAGTTTTAAAAGAAGAAACGATTTTTTTATGTCCATAAAAGTATGTTGTTCCCTGATAAAAATAATTGATAATTATTTTTCTGCAGACACAGCTCATTTATATATTTGTAGTTTTCTACAGTACAATTAAAATAAATAAATTGTTAAATAGCAGACTGTTTCTTTTGTTGTTCTTGCTCTAATGGCGACCCATACTTCTCAGAGTGATATATATTAATAGTTCTAACAGTGACACCTACACTCAATTGTGATAAAACAAACTCCTAACAGTGACACGCATAACCTAATTGTGACACATACACTTAACAGTGACACATAGTCCTAACAGTGACACATATATTCCTAACAGTAGCACACATACATCTACAGTGACACAAACACTTCTAACAGTGACACAGATAGTACACTGCTGTGATATTCATACTGCTAACAATGTGGCATACTCCTAATAGTGACACTCGTATTTCTAACATTGACAAATACTCCTTACAGTAACACATATTTCTTACAGCGTCACACATTCTCCTAACAGTGACACATACTCCTAACTTTAACACATACTTTCCTAACAGTGACACATACAGCTAACAGTGACACATATACCTAACAGTGACACATATACCTAACAATGACATTCATACTTTTAACAGTTGTAAATACTCCCAACAGTGATATACATAAACTTAACAATGACACGCACCTAAAAGTCTCACATATAATCCTAACGGTGACACATACTCCTTACAGTGAGGAGGCGCGGTGGCTCAGTGGTAGAGCGTTCACCTCCAGTGGTTGGGGTCCCTGGTTCGATCCCAGCTCGCACCGTGTGAACTTTGTGGTGGACAAACAACGTGCTCGTGGGATTTCCCGGGGTTCCCCTTTTTCCTCCCCTCTTTCTTCATTCAACAATTTCATTCATTTCTCATCATCTCCGTCTCCTTTAGCCTAACCAGCATAATCGTGGGACGTAAAACTTAAGATTTCATTTTTTCCTTACAGTGACACACACATTCCTAACAATGATGCTCATGCTCCTAGCAATGACAGTCTTAAAAGTGACACACATTCCTAACAGTGACCTATACATCTAATAGTGATACACACTGCTAACAGTGATACACGTGTAACAGTTACACACATAATCAACGAAGCATACTCCTAACATGTGTCATGCTCCTGATCGGGACATACGTACACCTAACAATGACACATACTTATAACTGTGACACATATAGTTCTAATAGTGACACTTACTCCTAAGTGACAAAGATACACCTAACAGTGACACGTACTGTTAGCAGTGACTCATAGTCCTACAGTGATACTTCTCACAGTGACACATATAGTCTTAATAGTGTGACGTACATCTAACAGTGACACTGATACTCATAACAGTGACATATATACTTCCAACAGTGAGACAGTATTAACAATGATAATCAACTCCTAACAGTGACACATATAGTCTTAACAGTGTAGTATACTCCTAACAGTGACACATACACCGAACCTTGACACATACTCCTAAGTGCTACACATATACCTCACAGTGCCACAAACTAATAACTGTGACGGCTATAGTTCTAACATTGACAAAGCTAGTCTTAACAGTGGCAATCATACTCCCGGCAGTGACACATACTGTTAATAGTGATACACATACTCCCAAGAGAGACGCGAATACTACTTGTAAATTGTACATTTTATTTTAATAAATTTTCGAGAAAAAAAATACTCGATCAATGTAGTGTTTGTCCTAATCTTATATTTGAATATTTCATTATTCTAAAGTTACCAGAAGAGTCTTTCTAATTGCTCAACCCCTACTCAAATGTTTATGTTAAAGTTTCGAAATGAATTTTGGTTCTCTTCCGCTATTATAATAGTGTTTAGTTACTAAACGAAAAAAAAATCAAATTTTAAAATTGTCTTAAATTACAAACTAAAGTTAGAGGCGGAAATTCATTAGCAAAATTAAACACAGTTTCCACACCTTTTAATTTATTCTCGCTTTCCTTTTGTTTTGAAAACTCTTCTAATTACTCTCTTTAATTTAAAGAGGATAAAACACGAAGGAAAACAAAAAAGTTCTCAAAACCGGTGATTCCAAACAAAAAACTGTAACTTGTAGTAAAATGATCAGCTTACTTTCTGCCATTGTTTTATCTAGAGGAGAAGTAAAAACAGAGAAGAACTCATGTTTATAGGACTTTCAACATGAACTGAATAACTTTTTCTACTGTCTCATATGCATTAATTTTATTCATTCACCACGTAAAATCCATGAAAGACCTTATATATATATATATATATATATATATATATATATATATATATATATATATATATATGCCTGTGCATGAAACGATACATTTCATTCAATACATGGTCAACAAGAAAGGAAACTTTTGGTTCAGAATGTTTAAAATGAAAATTTATTAAACGGTATTGTTTTCCTTAAATTCTAATATTGCATAAACTCGTTTGAAAATTAGAAAAAGACTTATACAACCCTCGGTAATGTGAAAGAAGGAAACAAGAGAAAACGACGAAGGATGTTTCTCATGACAAACGTACTTGAACATTGTAATTTTATCATTTTTTTCTAATTTATCAATGACGCTTTTCCTATCTTTCTGAAACTAATCTATTTAATCTCATTGAAATTCAGGAAAATTCCAGTACACTAATATTTCCAAGGAAATGAATACCTGGAAAATAGAAGTTATTAGTTTTTGCTTTATCGAACTAGAAAAGTGGAATAAATATGCTTAGGAATACGAAGAATCTCAAAAGAGAAAAGTTTCACTTTTCCTTTCTTAGAAATGCCGAATGTTCTTTTCAACGTTGGAAGAATACATGCAGATTTCTAAGTTTTCTAAGCATCGTCTTCTTCCTTTGATGTCCAAACTTTCACTGGATAAAATAGTGTTGGATCATTATTTACAACGGATAGACATGCATTTACTCGCACCCAGTTGAATGCCATATTTCAGATACTGATAGAAAGGATGTAATATATAAACTTTTTATTAATTCACTTCCTTACTTAAAGTCAAGAAAGGATTGTTATTTTCATAACGGTGAGTATGGGAGGAGTTCTGGGAGACTTTAAACTTTTTTTTAAAAAAATGAATAATATATTTTGATAAAGAAAAGTTTTCATTCAAGTGTATATCGTTTAAGTTATATTAATATAAAGATACAGTACTAGGAATCATTGAATAGTCCGATTAGTAATACTAAGTTCGAAATATGAAATTCTGAGAATACCTACAAACTTTTATAATTAAAATTGAGTAAAGTATTCTGGTATACGAAAATAGCGAAGCTCAGGGATGTATAAACACCTCCTTTATTTAATCATATTAGAGTAAAATTCAATCACAGAACATGAGTCTGCACAAGTTATGCTGATTTAAAAATGAAGATCCTAACCGACTGTATTATGTAGAGTGTAAGTTAATCTAGTGTGTAGAGAGAATGTTACTTGTAGATTGAAGGTCCTTTCACAACAAAACGAGGGACGTTATGTGTGCGTACACGTTAAGTGTGGATCAGGCAGTGTCTGCAATGTCATAACGATGCGACAAGCGACTGCTCATTGTTTCTTAACCAGGTCTCATAATGTGGCTATGACATTCACCCGGATCAGCGGTCCATTGATGGTGTATCCAATGGAAAATAGATAATTGTTATAGTAGATATGCCCGTAGTTGGTATATACCCACAATGCACCAATATGATCCTCGAAATGAGAATTGAGGTTTCACAGAAGTTAAGAAATGTTCTGGATTTTAAACGATAGCTACAATACATTAAAGTCGCCGTTACCTGTGGAGATGTTTCTATACTGTGTTAATTAACTCGGCCGAATACAAGTTCTGTAGCTATCTCTAACGAGAAGTAGAATTTTAAAAGAAATTCTTCCCTTCAAGAGTAATCGTAGAGAGTAACGGACTAACAATACAATCAGCACAAGCTCCATTACGTAGCCCTAATCAATATAAATGAAGATAATGAACTTATTAGTAGAACAAAGAAAATGGAAGGCAACGGGAGAATACCAAAGAAATACACATAGTTACAGTTGTTTACTACATACTTACATGATTTTGGATGAAATCAAAATCTTCAAATCAAGTATGATTAGTTTTACAAGTGTTTGGCGTTCAGCACTCAAATGCCCAAAAAATTTTCAAATACGGAACGGTTCAAAATTATTCGAAACATAAAGCAATAATCAGAAATATGTGCTTTATGAAGCAATGTTGCCAACGGTTCATCTACTTTACTTATGACGTTGTCATGTCGTCAAATTCGTTTTGCTTCAGCATCTTACGGAGGTTCCACATGATATATCGATATATACTATTGTTTGTTTTGTTTTTTATTTTACCTATAGAATAGTATTTTGTCGTCATAGTTGCCAATTTTTTGAACACCCGATATATATATATATATATATATATATATATATATATATATATATATATATATATATATATATATATATATATATATATATATATATATATATACCCTTCGTTGCACGTATATATATATATACGTGCACCTGCCCCCTTCGTTGTAAATATACACTACCTAATGTGAGTACCTATCAGTGAGTTTTGCAAAATCAATAGTTTAAATCGATTTTCTGAAGGTTGAAGGAAAAGAATTCATCGAGAGCAGACACTTAGCATTTCCATAGGAATTCATTATTCACACCACAGATGCCTAAAGGCATTTAGAAAACTCAAATTTAATTCAAATGTACTGGTAGTTATTGGTGCACCCCCTCAGAGAATCCTGGATCCGGCCATATATATATATATATATATATATATATATATATATATATATATATATATATATATATATATATATATGTATGTATGTATATACAGAAAATGGAAACACCTGAACGAAATTGCAACTTATCAGATTAATATGGTGTCGGGCCACCTTTCGCCTTCAGAACAGCATTGATTCGACGTTGGAAGGAGGCATAGAGGTCGTGAATGGTAGCAAGTGGAATTTTACACCATTCCTCGTGCAGGGCATTGGCCAGTTCTGTGAGAGAGGATGGAGGTGGAAATCGTCGCCGGAGTCGTGTTTCCAAGACGGATCACAGATGTTCAATTATGTTGAGATCTGGGGATTGGCCGGGCCAGAGGAGGTGTTGAACTTCATCCCGATGTTCCTCAAACCACGCTGCAACAACGCCAGCTGTGTGAATGAGTGCATTATCATCCTGGAAGATGTCGTCATTGTCCAGGAACAACATCCTGACCATAGGATGCAAGTGGTCTCCTAAAATTGCGATATAATCGTTGGCAGTGATTCGTCCGCTAAGTGTGAACACAGGACCCAATGAAAACCATGATATTACGGCCCACAGCATCACCGAGCCGCCGCCATGTTTCAGAGTTGGGCGGAGACACTACAGATCATAAGCTTCTTTGGGCGTTCTCCACACATAAACACGGCCCGCTGGGAATAGGGTGAAGGATGACTCATCCGACCATATCACACGTTTCCAGTCCTCAACGGTCCAAGTTGCATGGTCGCGGCACCATTTGCGGCGTGCGAAAGCGTTATGGTCCCTGATGAGCGGTTTGGCCAGTGCAACACGACCCCGTAAGTTGATGTCATGTAATTCGCGGCGGACTGTGATTGTCGAAACAGGGTGGGGGAGGTGCTGATTGAGTTCCTCCGTCACTTGCTCCGCAGTGGCACGACGGTTCTGAGTGACAATGTGCTTTAATACCCGGCGTGACCTGTCACTCATGATTTTCTTCCGCCCACTGTTCCGCTTCCCCGATGTGGTTTTCCCGTGTGTTGTGTAGGCCGTCATCACCTTCGACACTGTCCCACGCGACACACCTAACACAGTAGCCACTGCCGTCACACTCACTCCTCATAACCGCGCACCAACAATCTGCCCTCTTTGAAACTCTGAGAGGTCTCCTATTTTACACCACCTCCGTCTGCTGCAGCCACTGGACACTGCTGTTCCACTGCGCCTGACGTAGTATGGAGACCGACCTAACACACCACCACCAGCGGTCCGGCGCTGCAGGCGCCACGTCAACACTGCCAACTCATACATCTGACGTGTTGCCAACTACAGGTGTTTCCATTTTTCTGATCACCATCTGTATATATTACAGTGCTTTCACTTCATTATGAAATATTTCAGGGAGTCGAAAATTGATTTTCCTCCAGAGAACTTTATTTCAGCCGAGCTCAAAAGACAGGCAAATGTATAAGCATCAACAGAGTAAACACCCTTGCGACTGATCTACATATACATGTTCTATTGATGCTTATTTGCTGGAATAATAATGTTTCTGAAGTGATTGAAGTGATGTGAATTCTGTTGCACGAAGTTTAAGTTTTTACAGGGTTACTTAAAATTCATACTAAAGTTAAAAGTTAACAAAAAATCTAGCTGATTCTTTCGTAATATAACTTTGACAAATTCAAGATTCTCCCTAAATGACCATTAAAAGTTTACAAGTAAGTACATTTCAATATCGAAAAGATTTAATTGCTTTTCTTCACGGCTCCTATTTTTATTGGCGGTCATCTCATAGGCGACGAAGATTTCAAGACAAGAATAATAAATTATTCTGTATATTTTAACTGAATACTAATAACTCGAACTTCATCCTTTGTATACACGAAGACAAATTTTGCATTAAGATAGGCAAGAAACTTTGAAATATACTTTCTAATTTGAAAAGGCTTTTATACCGTACACCAAATCAGATTCTTTCCTAATCAAAAAAAAAACTTAAATTCTATTAGCCACTTTATTTTAAATATAACTTTCTACTTTAAATATTTGACACTTTATTTTAACTATTTTAAACATAACTGTGTCAGGCCTTAATTTTTTTCCGATCATATACTACATTGTTATCTCAGTATATATATATATATATATATATATATATATATATATATATATATATATATATATATATATATATATATATATATATATATATATATATATATATATATATAAAGTGTGCAATTGTATGTTGGAGTAATAATTACGTAATTATTATTGTTTTTGTTGCGATAAGAAAATGCATCTTTTCTTTACTTACAGACAGGGATTAATAGTTTGTTTTTCCAAATTTGTGTTTAATATAGGCAAAGGAAGTTACTTAGAATGTGTTTTATAAGAACACACATTTCAGTACTTGGTAACCAGTACAATAGAAATTAGATGAACCTTACATTAAAAAATCGTAATTCAGGCAGACAAGTCACCTTACTTAGAATTTATTTTTTAGAAATTCGTATATTATTTCTCGGTAGCCAGTAAACCAGAAATTGGAAATATATAAAACCCTAAGTATATTATTATTTGTTTACTGCTAATGGATTGATAATTTCTGAAATATTGTAAAGATAGAACCTCCCACTGACATGTTATTTTCCCTTCCATTCTCACAGTAACCAAGCATTATTGAAATTTATTGTCAACCTACAAATTCCTATTTAAATATAAGGTTGCGAGATCTGTCTCTTCTTTTCTTTAATATTCCCACTCAATAAGTTCAATAAAATGAACTAAACTAAAAGATTTTATTACTTACTTTCAATAGTGCTGTTTTCTCCTTAAGATGTCACCATAATGCAGTTAATATTACGTTTTCAAGTATACACTGTAATAGCAGTAGCTCGGATGAGATATTCGAATTTTATTTAAATTTCACAAGGGTGGTCCAAAAGTATGTATACAGTCACGTACTGTATTTTATATAATTTCTTATTGTTATGAAACAGGTAGACCTAGTTTCTTTATTATTTGTTCTAATCGTCTTTTTAGTTATAACTTAAGACCGGAACAGTCGAAACAAATAAATCCATAAACTAGCATGTTATACTTGATCAATGCAGGGGTGTATACCTACTTTTGGGCCACCCTGTATTCTTAGCTTATAAAAGGAAGAAATAAAGATCAAACGTAAGAAAATGAATTAATATGATTGAATTAAAGAATATTATGTGAGTGAGTATAAATCACACAGGCAGTTTGCGAGAATTCTTTTGAAATGTAAACATTAAACGATTTTTTCTGTAAATTTACAACTTAATACTGTATGACAACAACATCACTTATTAATATGACACTGATACTGAAGTATCTCGTCATCAAATTTTTCATTATGTTGCCAGGATTACAATGTGAAGTAGCTTACACTAATAATGTGAAGTAGCTATAGTTAATGTAAAGTAGCTTACAATTACTATTATTTTAGAAATAGGATTAACTTTAATTTTTTAATTAACTATAATGTGCAAATATAAACCATATGACTACGTAAACCAAATTGAGAGTATCGTTTGGTTCCAATAATATTTGATATATTTTCTTCTGCTGCAACAGGATGGTTATTTATGTATTCTATAGTTTGTGTAAACAATATTAAGTAACATATTATATTTATTGTTGTTTCTTATCTTCTAATGCTGATACGTGGGCTTTAATAGTGACACACATAATTCAAAAGCGAATCATATACTATTTGCAATTTAACCTTTTAACTGGCACAGTTTTCGCGAAATGTATGTTCTCAGATGGCAAACATAGTACTACGTCGTAGCCACAAGAACCGTAGAACTATGAAACAATGATGTATGTTTCACACAAACAACAATAGCACACAACAATGAAGAAAAAACGTTACAAATACGTCTCAGTGGCACCAAGACGTTTGCTACTGTTTTGAAGTGCAGTTTCTGCTTCTTTTATTACAGTAGCAGCAATGCTTTTCTTACGAGCAACAATGTTCGTTCGAAGTGTTACCACTTCTTATTTCAAAAGCCAATGTGGTTTGCTCATTATGGGCATTGAGAGCTATCTATCGATCTGTTTGAGATTAAATATAAGGAGAAATTTTTTTAAGAGAGACCTTCGTCATTGCTACTGAACATTAGAGATTTTTAGTTAATACGTAGTACTACGTCGTAGCCGTTTGCACTGCACATATGCCATGACGTAGTACTACGTCATAACGAGTTAACGGACTAAACTCATTGTAACATAATAATTAGATGTTAGATTTTAATAAGTATTTATTTGGTGGAAAATGGTTGTGTTTCTTAGATCTACAATGTATTGTTTCTTATAAAACAAGTATTGACTATTGTGTATCAAGTAACTATCTAAAAGCTAGAAATAGCATTATGCATAGTATCTGAATTCGCATAGCGGATGAATTTAGATTTAAATAGCATCTTGGATGGCACAATTCATCTCAGGTATACCAAATATAATGAATGGAACACGAATATCGGTCGTTAATTATCATTTTTACATGTCCTTCCTTCGCCTCCTTATCAAAAATGTGCTAAGATTTGAAATTAAGTCACGTTTCATCTATGTACCAAAATCTCTTAATATCGGTGCAGCAGTCTAGAAGGAGTTGGTCATCAAACATATACCGGTATTTGATCTCCCTCCTCACCTTCACCAAAAATTTGCTAAAATTCCAAGTTAGCATGGGGCACACTCATGTACCAAAATCATCAAAATCAGTGGAGTGGGATAAGAAGAGTGAGCAAGCAAACATCGTTCCATTTATTTTTAATTATATAGGTTATAAAAGTAACCTGAGTTGATTAGGTTATAATTCAAACCAGTGACAAATTGTTACTATATTTTGCAATAATGTATTTATTGATTTTGGTTGATCTTACAACTTTGAAAACCTTAAATAATTTTACATAATATACTCACTCGTACTGATTACCAAAGATTCTTCAAGGTCCAATACTGAAAACTTCTGCTATAAACTTCATCACATTTTACTGGCGTTAATTCTCAGAATTTGTGAGTTTCAGTTAAGCAAATTTCCGTTTTGACTGTAAATGTTAACTAATCAGGAAGCGCAAGAATAATTACAACAGATTGAAACATTCAAAGTATTTCTGGACAGGGAACACTATGGCCTACGCATAAATACTTTCAATTAATAACGTTTGATCCCATTCCAATCTTGTATCGGGTATTTTAATTTATATTATTTTCCACAATTCTTCTCAACTAAAGCATTTTAGAAACGCCAACTACTACGAACGCGAACATGAACTTAAACCAAAGACGCCTACGCTAATCATACAGATACGAGAGAGTTCTTATGCTTGTTTACATAGGAACTTCTAAACCCTTGCTAATCCATAAATATGAATGGAGTTGTTATTAAATGCCCATGATTAATTGACAATATATATACATCAAATCCTCACATCAAAATAAGAGAAAAAGTTCATGTGGATCTGTGGGGAAAAGTGAATATTTTCAAAGCTAAGGGCTGTCCAAAATCGCGGAAAAAACAAATTTCAAGAGGCCCTATTTTGAATTCGAGAAACTGTGGATGGTGGTCCTTATCAGCGTAAAGGAAGCTATACATACGAAGTCCAAAATTGCTCATTTCATTAATGGTCAATGGATGTACAGAGCAGGGTGAAATTCCCATACATGCTATCAACTGAATGTTGAGATATGCTCTGACTTTATGATTGGTCCAAATTAGGCAAACGATAAGTCTTGATAGCAGTAAACTCGGAACCCTTTGGCGCGATTTCGGAAGTGTTAAGGAGCGTCAGCAGCACGGTCTCTCATACTCGGAAAAATTCATACTACGATGTTTTATTTCATGTTTATAAGTGAAGAAAACGTGAAATATACCGTGACAAAGTACATCACGTCACACGTTATTCTGTACACAAGAAACATAAAGTTGCTTGCTCCTAACACTTCCGACTTTCCTCCGAAGCCTTGGATGTCCACTGTTGTCAAGGCTTATCTCCTGCCTACTTTGGTCCCTCCTTGAAATCAGGGTATATCTGAAAACTCTACTGAGAGCATATCTGAGAATTACACTCTGTAGGTAATATCCTGTACGCCTATTGAAAATTGATGAAATATGCACTTTGGATTGTATATACGTGGCTTCCTTTACGCTGATAAGGATCACCATCCACAGTTTCTGGAATTCGAAATAGGTCCTGTTGAAATTTGTCTTTTTCGCAATTTTGGACAGCCCTAGCTCTGCAACTATGCACTTTTTGCCATAGCTCCATATGAGCTTTTCTCTTATTTTGATGTAAGGAATCGCCTCTTACAGTTTGTCAGTATAACTCATTAATACTTTGTATATACCCCTCTGAATTACTACTATCATAAAGTGCACATTTAAATTAATTTTATTTTTCTGTATATTATTTTCTAGAGAACGACGATATAAATTCTTGAAATCACACAGCATTGTACTTATATATCATGGAATTCAAATGCATATGTTAACGTAATATAGGGAGCTAGCTTTAATGCGAGGCTAAGGAATTCAGAGTTGGTTGACAGATGCCCCACCCACGTCACCACGAAACGGCCACTCGACGGTCCTGGGCAGGGTTGCCAGTTCGTTGTAAAAAAAATCACCTAATACTCACTTAATTCAAAGAGTTCATGCAATCGCTATCGAAAGGTTTTTTTTTTTAACTCATCATTTACAAATTTGCATAAGCAGTTACCGTATTTGGGTACATTTTGCATATTATTCACTTCTATATTTTATAGCCACTCGCTTGGCGGAGTGGTCTAGCATTTTAGTCTTCGATTCCAACATAAAGGGGTCAATTCCACTGGGGACAGCTGAATGGAATGGTTCAAATCCCACTTTATGCAAGAAAAAGTGTAGGTTCTACATTTAGAAGCTTCTAAGCTCGTTTAGAGCGTTAATTCTTATAAATAATTAATAATAATAATAATAATAGTAATTTTAATTCTTATTAATAATAATTATATCTAAGAATATTCCGCTCTTTCGAAGATATTTTGTTGGCTCTAAAAATAGCATTGTCTTTGTATAATATACAGGGGCAGATCCAGGACGGACTTCTGGGGGGGGCGGTCTGTAGTAATACTGCTACTTTTAAGAGCTCCAAACTTTTTATGGATGGGTTTATTTATATATAAAATAAGAAAGTTACCTCTTCTGGGGGGGCGATCGCCCCGATCGCCCCCCTGGATCCGCCCCTGATAATATATCTATTTACAACCTAATCACAGAGCTTATATATAACACTTGAAATAAATAAATTATATACATTCCTATTAACACGTAACAATTTACAAGTGCAATGAAGAATATACCGGTATGTTTTATGTTTACGTTCAATTAATCATTATCACTAGAGACCAGATGTTTAGGCATTAAAAACCTGGAAAATAGGTAGGCAAATAGGCACTTAAAATTTATAAAATAGGCACTAAAATGTAACTCAAAATAATGAAGATACATACTCAATACAATTAAAAAATAAATTCAAGTCATAGATAATGTTCAAAGAATAGGATTTGATAATAGATTTGAAAATAGTTAGGATTTGATAATAAATGTTTCAGTTTTTTCTCCCTCGCTTCTTCGTCGCACTGCACTATGACCTTCCTTATTACTTCCCTAGCTTTGCTGTGTATAGTTTGCCCTCTCTTACGCTGTGAAGCCATTGTCAAATGACTAATAAGCAATAAAACTGCAACCACAACAGCACTCAATAAATAACCAACTCACACGAACTCTTCAGAATGACATTCACGTGACAATTTTCTACCCCTGGCAACGCTGACATATAGAAGGAAGGTAAGGGAGTGTCGCAAGAGTCAGGCAGAAAGCATGTTGGAATTTCCCCCCTCTACCTCAGCCCCCGCTGGTAAACAAGCTAGCTCCCTATAGTACTGACTTCTGAACAATTTTTTACTTAATAATTACTTACCATAACTTTCTTATGATTTTTTTAGGAGTCTACGAAATATAATGCCATCCAGAAAATAGTCCAAAATGTTTGATGCCATATCCATGAACTTGTGCTCAACATACATACCTTTCATTACATTCATTCACATTTGAGGTAAGTGAATTCTACATTATTTTAAATATTCATAACTAATAGTTTATGAGAAATGGAAATAATGGATATCAGTGAGAACTGCGGATGACCCAACGTTTTCAGAAACTACATGCATAGCCTCATTTCTGACACTTAACACTCTCCGGTTATAGTGACATTAAATACTCTAGCTAACAACACTATTCTGTCAATCAATCGAGGAAAGCAATTGAAAATAGTTATTTCTCCAGCACTGTACTATATATATATATATATATATATATATATATATATATATATATATATTAATTTTCTTCAATTAAGTTATAACTAGTACCTTTCTTATTTCGATTTTGAGTTGTAGTTTTCTAAACTATGCTTCGTTTACTTTCTAATAAGTTTTATACCAGTACTTTCGTTTCTTTACTTACAAACCAAATAATACAATTCTTGGCGGTAACTGATTGGGATACTTCAAAGAATGCGTTTCTATGAGTTAAAATGAGATTTTAAAAAACTATTCGTTCCAATAACATTAACTTTATATAATATATTGTGATGAAAGACGATTCTCAACTAAAAATGAAGTTGATTATTTGTTTTGCCTTCAGTCATTGTGTTATTGTTTTGTTATGAAGTTTTTAATCATCTTAGCTACCTCAAAGTTCGGAAAATGGAAATCAACGTAGTTGTAAGTCTTTTTCTTCAGGATAGCTTTTGGGCAAATGTCTATCTATTTTATATGTATATAACCTAAAGAAAGTTTCATAGTATATTCTTCAACTGGTATTACATTAAGAATTTTTCCCCGTTTGGTATAAGATTTTCCTTAGGCGACGCCAAAAGCCACTATCTGTTCTGCATAATAACCCATCTCTTGGATCTTTTTCAATTTCTAGTATATTCTAATTTTTATTTAACGTTAGTAATATACTAAATACTTAAAAGCATTTTGTTCTATGATATATTTTATTTTCAGTACTTTTAGTTTCTCTTCTGAAAAAAAAACAGAAAAAATAAAATGTATTACTTCTTCACGAATTAAAAACCACCATTGATAAAAACATTTTAACATACAATTAAAAGAATACATATTCAACAATTGTAATTCGAAACAATATTACTTACTACCACCATATATTATAAGCATTCAATTCACCCATGTTATCATACAACAAATATTTATATCTGTATATCGAGAGAGTGTAAAAGTACAAACACGAAATTTTCAGATCAAGACCTTAACTTTTTGATCCCGTTGTGTTAGTGGGTTTTGTTGACAATGGATTGTTGTTCATTAATATTTAAAGTACAATCCATTAACGAAACGAGATTTTTTTATAGCGTTGCTCTGAAAATTGTGTGTTTGGACTCGCTCCTCTTCTCCCCAAAACCACATGTATATGTTGTTTAGTTTTCTACTAATTTAAAAGTTGTTGACTGGCTAAAACTTTAATCATTTTTATTCAGATAATTATATTTAACTGGAACAAATAATTGAACAAGTACTAGCTTAGAACTGACTCATGTTTTTTGCCGGTCTAATGATTCTATGATGTGAATTGTTGTGAGACAAGCAATGATAGCAATTACATAGTTTACAAAGTGGAAATTCCTCATTAAGCTTAATAGTAGCTTTGAAATAAGAAAGCCTAATATTTATCAGATCAAAATAATAATTCAATCATTAAACTATTTTTCATGATTTATTTACAATTTATAGAGATCGGATTTTAGGATAAATGAATTATTTTTTGTATCTTGTTCTTAAACATTATGCAGTTCTAAAATAATCTCTTACGATCTCGTTTACATGAACATATACAAAATAAATACATTTATAATATATTGATGAGTAAAGCGTTGAATGACTATAATTTGTTCAAACGTATTGTCCATGTCATTAATGGAGAACAGTAATGAAAATAACAACATGTCATTTGAAGACTTTATGAGCTCACCACTATTGATATGTAACTGGAAATAATTTATTGATTCCAACATATCATTAGATAGTAGAGGGTCTTAAAGGATTTTGGGTACAACATACAGTTCGCTTAGGTTATTCGATACGTATCTTATATTTAATCATTAAAACAGTTTCCGTTATGGTAGTAATAGTAAAATCAAATACAGTACTGATCAGAAAAGATTGGTATCAACCAAAACAGAACAGAAAGAAAAGAATGTATATATTTGAGATATTTAAAATAAGATACGTTGTGCTTAGCGGAAATAATTGGGTACAAACTAACAAATAGAAAGATGTCTCTGTCATGCCCATAGATAGGATCTTCACAAACAACCAATACACTTGAGGAAGAAAGCAAGGTAAAGCATTTAGTAATTGTGTTTATTGGAAGTGCTGAACAAATGAAATATTGGGTATATGTCCTTGAATGAGACCCATGTGAGTCCTCTCGTTTCATAACCTTTCAGTTGTTTTCTCTTCTTTATTTGTTACAGTTGCTTGTTAAAGTTGTTGACAATGAACGTGGTGCTATTATATATAGGTTCGTTCTTCTTTTTTACCAAAATGCTTTTAGTATTGCGCAACCCCATAAAATCATTTTGATAAAACAGTTGAGCGTATCGTCAAGGTTATTTCAACCAGACATTTCTACTGTTTGTCTCACTGCAGCAGCCAGTAGCAGAAAATAGAAGAAATTATTCTTTCAACAGATATTCTCATCAAGTTTTGCATAAGCTACCATATCAGACATTTAAGAATCACTTTTTTTCCTTTGAAAGTCCACCTATAGAATGCATTTTATATGCCGACAGAGATTTTCACAATTTAAATATGAATAAGTATAACCAGACGATAACAATTTTGTTACCGTCCTAATATTTTTAAATCCTGTAATTACTAATCAATGCTTTTAATTTTCGATCACCCTGTATAATGTTGGAAAATATTACTAGTGTTTACGATATTAATTTTCTCTATTCTACATATAAACCTGCATTTTGACCTAAATAATAATATTTTGGGATTATTAGGATTTTGAGGTTCGTAGGTTGATAAAAATAGTTTCCTTTCATTTATTCATTATTACTGCAAAACAGCAAACTTAAGAGGCAAAGTGATTGTAAAAAAGGTTGTATTTTTCGATATTGTGACTTTCTGTTGAATATTTTAGCAATGATAGGCAGTTAACTACTAAAAAGAATGTACCAAGTAGATGTCGAAAATTTCATCTCCTTTTGAATATTAATAGCTTAGAAATAATAAAATTTAAATTTCGCTTTCGTGCTTAAAAGCAATCAGCTAATCTCGAGTGGATTTAGCAGTTAAATATTAGTGATTATTTGAACCATGACGTCAACCCAGTAGTTGCATGCGAGTGTTGGTGATTTATGAGTAAGATATATAGTAGTGCAGTCATCGTGTTAGTACGTTGAACATGCCGGATAGCTTTTCCAATACTAAATTATTATTATTATTATTATTATTCCGTACCCGAAAAAGTAGCTGTAATAAAAGTTAGCCACAAATATTGTTGACATTTTTCAAGTGTAGAAATTTCAAGTCGCGATTCAGTGTAGAAGTTTTGTATATCGGTAACAACTTTTACTATCATCGTAAGCAAATAAATAGTAATGAATTTAATCCCTGAATATGACATAATCAGGTTCCGAAGCATAAACGTGTAGGACTGTTAGTACTCGTATTTCAGTAACGTCAAGTTTGAGCAGTTTCGAATCTTTCGTTGCGTAAGCCAGTACTTAACAAAATTTTACTCAAGGTTTAGAATTTCTAGTCATCTGTTCTTTGGAAGAACGACGATTACAAATTGTAATAAGTAGTTTCGAATACTAAATACTAAAATACAGTGGCGTATGTAAATGAGAAGACATTAATGCGTTAATGCATGAGTGTGTAGATGCATGTGTGTGATGAAGAGTGGTTAAACATTGGCTCGTGGCATCGAAAGTCAGTTTTGAATGTGTTAGGTTTATAGTAGGCTGCGTTTACACAGTGAAGTTTTGATATATCAATGCAACTTCCAGTAAGTAGCGTCGTGAATGAAACTAGTGTGACATATCTTAAATAGAATGACAGTGTACTGGGACCAAGTTTTTTTTTCTTTTCCTTTCGTTCTGCGTATATGCGTAGTTGTCATTAGGTAAATTAGGTAACTGAATGCATATATATGTTAGCAAGTCTTTTGGCTCGACAACATTCACGGTGTAATGTTTATTTATTTATTTAGATAAATGAATACTACAGGTAAAGATACCCACTTACAGTATTCACAAAAACTGATAAACATAACAACAGTAGAATAAACAGGCAAGTGATATCTTTAATGAGTAGTTAATCATCGATTCTGACACTTAAAGAATTTACTACTTTTTAAAGTTTAGTGAGGGACATTTTGAATATATCAATACTTGGGTCAACCACACACAGTTTGTTGTAGAGTTCAAATATGCTCCAAATAGGTGAGCTTTTCATCATATTTGTTCTTAATGTTCTACAGTGAAATAAGCCAGCTTTTGGACGTCTTCTAACATTGGGAACTTTAAATTTCAGAAGTTTAAGTAATTGCGACACTTGGATTTTGTTATTTAAAATTTTATATAGAAGACAGAGTAATCGCACTTTTCTTCTGTTGTCGAGTGATACAATTTTCAGTTGTTTAATTAAACATTGATATGTTTCAAATTTAGGATATATGCCTGTTTCCTTGAAAAGTAAGTACCTTGCGAATTTTGATTGTATCATTTCTATTTTGCAGCTATATTTCTTAGTTGCAGGGTTCCAGGTTTCGGTAGCGTATTCTAGTTTCGATTTAATGATTGTGTTATATATCGATTTTAATGTGTCTTGTTTCCAGAAATCCCTTCCAGTTCTTATCGTATACCCCAGATTTCTATAACTTCGCTCACATTTTTTTACAATGTTGACAACTGTATATTTGGATTACATTAAAGTAAACTCCGGATATTATAGATATTTGCTGAATCGTTGAATGGCTTGAATGGTTGTGCACGATCAACAAGCGACTTACGCACATGGTAGTTTCGGTCGTTTTCTCTCTCAATGTAAAGATATTGATATTGTATACGTATATATGAAGAAGCGTGATACATTTGAACGATGTATCGTTTCAATGTGAGCGATGTGCTTCGTCAGTTTCCCTAGTAAGTTTCCACCCGATTGTGCGTTTTGCTGGTATATTAATGTGCTGCTGATATTTGGGGCGCCTAGTATCAAGAGCCGACAAAACCATTTTTACCGAAATTGAGTTACATATCGCTTGTTATATGTTTGATCTAAAGGAATTCCATGGAAACAGAATTTTGTTTAAAAACTTAATATTTCATAATAAAAAATTAGTTGAAACATGGGACTTTGTACCCGTGTGTATGGAGCTTC
Source organism: Thermobia domestica (assembly GCF_964235325.1). Taxonomy (NCBI): domain Eukaryota; kingdom Metazoa; phylum Arthropoda; class Insecta; order Zygentoma; family Lepismatidae; genus Thermobia; species Thermobia domestica. The sequence goes on along the minus strand of NC_137455.1, from coordinate 147,657,853 downwards.
ACTGCATGTTTTGCGAGATTACTCGAACCTAAGTGAAATGGATGTGGCAGATTTTGATACTAGGCTCCTCATTTGTTGATGAAATGTATAGAGTATACGGCCAGTGTGGAAAAATTTGGATTTTCTTATTTTTGTGACGTATATATGTTTCCGAACACTGTGTACTAACATTTACTAAAAGTATGTTGGGATAAAGTTGGTTAGCAGGTTACCGCGAGATATTTATGAACCTTTTCATAATCAAAATGTTATACTGTATAACCAGTATTCTCAGAAAATAAACCCCCCATCTCCTCAGTTATTACAGAATCTCCTTAATGTGATGGTTTGTCTCTCGTTGGTGTAAACCGAAACTTAAAATGAATATTGAAATAGCAGTGAATTACATTTGATAACGTAGTTGAAACTTCAACAACAACAACAAAAAAAAAAAAAAAAGAAAAGAAAAAGAAATCTACTCGAGGGACTTTTGTGATGATATTTTATTTCCTTAATGCATCTCATCATATAACCGTTCGTCTCTTTAGATCATATTGAAACCTTGTACTATTCGAAGCTCTCAATGATTAAGTTGACAAGTATCTACATCGGCTATTACTCGAGAATTAAATAAATATTTAACCAATTTGGAACTAGAATCCCCGAAAATAGGAAGTGACAATTTGTTTACCTGATGTGTGACTAATTCAGCTATTGTGCTACTTATATTAGTATAAACAAGTACTAGTGTCAATGTTATGATTGCACGAGAATTAAAATAATGAATATACGTATTAAATTAGTGAACTCCAAACTGCACATGGACGCTAGCACTAGAGAGAATGTGAACAAAATATTATATATATATATATATATATATATATATATATATATATATATATATATATATATATATATATATATATATATATATATATATATATATATAAGATAACAGGATCTTCAAGCAAGTTGAACTCGTATAAGATTTTCTGTTTTACTCTGATAGTAACCAGACCATAAAAAGGTCTCGACTTAGTCTCGGTTCAAACGAGCAGGAAAGTCTGCTGCAGGCCCGCAGCAGAAAATTCTGTTGCGGACCCGCGTGAGCCGGAAATACATTGGTTCTTATCATTCATGCCACACGAGCAGACTTTCCCGCGCCCGCAGAAATGGAAAGTAAAAAAACTGAACGTAGAGCTTTTGATTAACGAAATACAAAAATATCCCGAGATGTAGTATTTAAAGTGTGAAAAATATCGAAACAGAAATAAAAAGAGAAAGACATGGAACAAGATGTGTGAGATCAGGCCTATGTGAAAAACTTAATGGAAAAACAAAGAAAAAAAACAGCATTGATATGTATTGTTATTACTTGTTAATGTGAGAATCTAATATTCATGTTGTGTTACAAGTGACATTGTACCACCTTAACACTAGAGGCAAGATATCGTTAAGTCTTAATTGTGTTGTTTTTCATTTGTTTGGTTTTCTTTTTGCTTTTTTTGTTTTTGTTTATTAATCTCTTATCTGTGGTTGTCCTTGACTTTCTCTTCCCTTTCCTTTTTTCTTCCTTTTTCATTTATTTATGAAATAAAGGTCACGAAATTAAAAATAAATAAATAAATATTCCCAATGATGATACCTCGGCGGTTTTGAATGCTCAAGGCACAGGCTGAGTGAATCTAATAATAATAATAATAATAATAATAATAATAATAATAATAATAATAATAATAATAATAATAATAATAATAATAATACATTCATTTAGTATTTACTATCGTTTAGTATCTCGTTTCAACAGCGAGGTTATGAACACTTTATTGTGATATCAACATCAATAGACCACAAATAGGTTTGAAGAACGAGCCTCTATTGATAATGCAGCTTCTTGATGTATTTCTTATATCACTCACTCCAGAATGAATGGCCACTTGTAACACAGTATTATACTTTAGGTCGAGATCATGTATTATATAGCCTCTGTGCTGAAAAGGGACGCTGATGTCCAAAACAACCATCAACATAATAGCAGAACAGAAAAGAAAGAATAAAACATCGTTTTTCTGCCGACAATTTGTCGTCCATTGTTAATATATTTAACACGAAAATTAGTTCAACATCAGGGTATTCATGAGGTAAAAGAAAGCGTGCTGGATGCGTAAGAAAAATATTATTGGTTCTCGTATAATTAATAATATTGTGCACATCGTTGCTATTTTAGAGATAGCAACTGAATGTTTCCATACATAAAGAACAACTTAAGACTTTGACATGAAAGTGTACCTATGTAGCTTCCAAAATAATAAGCCCACCTTTTTCTGTTTTCGTTTGCTGCATTGCCTCCTTGTGATGTGCTAGACATATTGGGGATTTTCTCAAATCCTTTTATAGTTATTCGTAAAATATTTGAGCCACCTTCCCTCTGATGATCGCATTTCAATGAAAGTATAATTACAAAACCCCATTAAGTACTCTATTCCTGCCATAGATTTTGCACTCCCCTGTCCACTTAGACTGTAAATAAATAAGTATAAATTTTGATATTATATAAATAACCGCCCTTCCTCTTTCAGCAGTGCAATATACGAAAGCCTTGAAACATGTTCCATTGCTTTATGTAAGAGTTCATATTTGGAATTCACATCTTTAACTTAAGAGACTCTCATACACGGCACTGTGTGAATAAATAAAGCGAAATATTACAATTATAAGAATATTCCCCTTTTCTCACCTTAGAAGTGGACTATTCGGAAACACTAAATCCAATATTTTTATTTAAGAGTTTACATTCGGAACTTCACATCTCCAATTTAAGCGAATCCTCACATTGAACACTTTCTCAATATATAAAGGGAAATTTCACTACTATAGGAATGAAATGATATCTTTTAGTTTTTACGTCCCACGGTTTTGCCTGGTAGGCTAAAAGAAACGGTGATGATGAGAATGAATGAAATGATAGAATGAAGAAAGTGGGAGGAAACAGGAGAACCCAAGAAAACCCAAACACACGGTGTTTGTCCACCACAAAGAAACTTAACGCGAGCTGGGATCGAACCAGGGACGCCACACGCCAGAGGTGAACGCACTACAACTGAGCCACCGCGACCCCACTACCACAGAAATCCCCCTTTTCCTCTTTAAGAGAAAAAAATCAAAAACGCTGGAACCTGTGCTCCATTATTTTTATTTAGAAGTTTACATTCCGAATTTTACATCTCTAGTCGAAGTGAATTCTCACATTCGGCTCCTTGTGAATAAATAAAGGAAAGTATTACTGTTACTTAAATGCCTCTCTTACCCTCTTAGGAACGGAATATTTGGAAACGCTCAAATAAGTATCTAATTTTTAATTTAAAGTTGACAACAAATACGAAAAATTGTATCATAATTAGTCACGCGGTAATTAAACTACGCTGGTGGACGCTAATAAGAACTGAAAATGTCTATGAATAGGTCCCCATTTTTTTTTTTTTTTTACTTTCTTTATTCATACAAACGATAGTTAGTTAACATTATTATCTTACATTTAATGTAAGAGCTAACACTGGAATTGGTGGTATCAGAAGTCTTATGGCAGTACCTTCTGCTTCAATTTTATCACTTAACTTATTATCGTTAAGAGTTCTTCAAAAGAAGTGCTGAAGTTGCGAAAATAATTTAAAGAACTTCTCTTCGTCATTGCGTAAATCAATAAACATGGAAGATAACTGCAGCTAAAAATAAATAAACTGCTTTCTATGTTGGACTGAAACGCCACCCGAGTTCGCTGCGAGCCTGCAGCAGACTTTCCTGCTCGTCTGAACTCGTTGATCTGTGATACCTGCAGCAGACTTCTCTGCTCGTCTGAGCCGAGCCTTAGTTGTTTTTACTCAAGATTGTGAAAAACAAAACGAGAATTCGTCTTCTTGATCTAAACATTAGATGCTAAAACTCTTTGCTACCTTCAGTAGCTTAATATTCTGATATTGTTGTTTAAAAATCAGTTCTGATATTGTTGAAGTAGAAAATTCTAATAAGCAGATTTCGAATAACTCAAATTGTTAACTTATCACTATAACATAATCACTAAAATTATCACTATAACATAATTAAATGTCTAATAATAACACTGTAATATGTAAATGGAATTAACTTCCTTACTCTCTTTTTCCCTTTGTTACTGATTGTAATAAAAATTTATATAACGTAGTTAGTAAATTTTTCTTCTTAACTATGGTTAACCTAATATAGACCTATATGTATCTATCTTATCTTCGTGTGGAAAGAATGTGTGAATCTGTGGATGATTATAGTTATAAATAGTTTGTTCAAAATTTTGTACAGTTCAGTGACTCACTCAGTAAATGTAGTAGTTTGGATACAATTACTTTATTTACCCGTTTATAGTATATACCCGTTTTTTTACATTATATTCATAGTTTCATGGTCTTTAAAATCATGCTTTTCTCCGGACGCACTAAAGTACAGACATTCTTGGTCTCCGAAGAAACTCCGCACGACTAAAGTAGAATTACACGCGGGACCGGGCATTGTTACCTTCGTATATTTTTTCTTGCTAAAATATAGATTCGTTCCTAAAAATCTTTATATTATGCAGTGAAAATATTACTTCTGAAAAGTTAATACAGTAAATGGAGCGAATTTAATCTGTCGGCAAATTTTGATATATATTGGGATGATAATAGGCAACTAGCCAAATGTATAACATGAATATGCTTAAAAAAAATCCAAGTCGTGGTTTATGATATAGTATTCATAAAACATTACCTTACTGCACACTAATAATAAAGTGTTAACTTTTCTGTAACTACTGAAACCGGAAAGCAAGAACACTTCATGAAAATACAGTAGAGAACAGTCTTCAAAATATAATTAACGTATTTTTGCAATGATAGCAATAAAATTACATTCATTACTACATTTCGGAATAGAAACACTATTCACTCTATGAAACAATATATAAATGTAAATTGCTTACAAATTACAACACTTCCATGAAGAAGTGTGTGTAAACATTAAGAAACAATAGACAATAGTAGATACAAGTGTCTAGTTAACAGTTAGTTTGCTATGTATGAAGTACATAAATAAATAACAATTCTTCAATCAAAACAAAAATTGATTATTATTGTTGGCAACGAACGACATAACTTTCAGCGCCATAAATGTTAATTTTCGTCAATTTTGTCGAAATCAATGGGTGAGAATTCATCCTCAATGTGATTTTATTCACCTTATTTGGAGCTATCAATTGATATATGTATCCTCTTTGGACCATATTTTAGGTAATAGAGATTAAAATTTAAGGGTTAATGACAATTTTAGACTACATTTTATAAACTGTACTCTATGTACTTTCGTCTTGCTAGTGTCATAACAAGAATCGTAATGAGGGCATATTTCAGTATTAGTTTCATATTAATAGGTGGTTTGATTTTCTACGGCACTGATTTTCAGGTTTGAAAGAAATTCATTTTCATTTATTGTTTTCAAATACTACACATGAAGGTTTAATTAGGTGCAATATTCATGAATATTATCTCAAATGGGAGACTAACTTGTCCTATTAGGTAAGGAATTTAGTGGAATCTCAGTAGTACAATTTGAGTCAGTTGGGGCTTGTCTCAAGGTTTCTACCAGAAGAGGGTATTATCTGCTGTTGACTGCCGGTCATACTTCCTACATCAATCACTGGCACGGTAATATAATGAGTACTTCTAGTATAAACTTAGATAGACGGTGGCTAATATTCTGCCGCCCCTCCAGGGAGAATACTATTTACAATCCTAATTCAAAATACCCATCTATGCGCGCCACTGAGTAAGCAAGAAAGCTATGGCCTTAACATGTAAAAGAGAGATAGTACCGCTTTGCGTGGAAGGGTACACCAGTTGGCAAAAGCGTATGAGGGAACCCAAATTACGTTCACTGCGAAAGCAGTCCGATCTACCTCAGTCATCAACTGCAGCAATGTACGGCATATCTTTACCAAAATTAGAATAAGTCCCTATTTCTTAGAAGATCGTACCAAAGAAAGGAAGAAAGAGTAATTACCATTCCCGGAGATAGTAGGATGCCAGTGGGTAAAGGATAAAACCGATCGTAGTGGTGGGTAGCTATCCTCAAGTAACGTTATCTTTCCGATCAATCCCAAATGATGACTTTACATGTACTATTGAATCCACGATGAGACGCGGAAGCATCTCGACGCATTCACTGTACCTCTAAGCAATTGGCAGTGAATTTGAAGGACAGAGGTAAGGAGGCCTGGGATCTGTGACCCTGGTTTCCAGAGGTTCCCAACGATCCCAACACGGAAGATACTGGAAGACTCCTACTTGCTATTGGCGTCTTCTGAATCAATAGGTATAACTGGTAGGTAGGACTTTGATTCTGCCGCAAATGGGCGTATCCTATTACCCTACATTCGTTATATGCAACCCCTTGTTGGCGAGAGATTGCTGTGAATAATGAACTAAAATTGGATTGGTCCCACCAGATATAATCTGGGAGGGAGACTATATGTCTCCCACGAATCAAGCACATCATGATTAATCACCTCCATCTCCCAGTGCTTGAGTTTCAACACGAAGAAATTCAGATGGAATAGTTAACGGAAGAGTAACCAATGGATGGTGGTGATATCATAAGTAATAACCAAAGGTAATAACCAAAGCAGAGGGACAATGCATTTTCACCTCTTCGCAAATCATTTCAAATTTTCACCTATATCAGTCCGTTCAGCTCAATAAGCTCTATCCATTGTAATTTGTCTCATCATTCGACAAACATTATACGGTCAAATGCTGTAGAATTTCAACTACCCGAATTTTTGTAAGTTATTTCCGGAAAATCTAAGAAAAAATGATAACGTAGTAATTATGGCATTGGTAATATTATACGCTAATACATTAAGTAAGTGCGTCTTTAATACATTTGTACTAAAATGTTCATACTTTCGTACTATGGGAAGCTTATATGCTGAGTTTGGATACCAAGTGCCCTAAGCGCAAGAACTGATTTGCAAGTAAGTTCAAGCTTAACTTTGGTATGGGTGCATGAAAAAGTTTACCTGCCCGGTAGTTTCATGTAAAATTGTTTAGAATCTGATTATAATCTTTGAAGGTAGGCAAAGATAGGAATTTCACTACATTTCATGAATTATATCTTTTATGAACCACATTCCTACAGCAATGATGGAAAAACGTATGAAGGTGACGATAAAGTAGTCTTTAAAATTGCTATAAATTAACAGATATGAAATTTGACATTATATATTCTAATTTGCATGAACCCCATTCGCTTATTGCCGTTGCTACGACGTATACAGAAACCTTTCTCCTCAAGAGAAAGAGCTTATCTATCCAATAGAAAAAATATAAGAAGGATTACAGGATCAAACGTTTCTCTAATGTCAAATAATTGGGTTAAAGAAAATTAGGTTATCTGATTTTTCAACTGAAAATTTATCTCAAGGTGGACTAAATAGATTTATTGTTTTTGACGAAGGAAAATTCCTTTTGTTCGAAGTGAAGACAATGCAAAGCGGATTACTTAATAATAATGAGAACATGTCCTTCTTCTTCATTTCAACCTTTCTTTTTATTGGAAGTGTAACCTAGAAAGGAGAAAATAATGCAGATCTTTTTTAATTTCATTTTTAGTGGCATAATACATCAGAACTCACTTAGGATATGAATTTAGGAAGGTCAGAAAGTCAATATAATCTCATGTTCATTCCTTTACATATCGATTATATTAAAAAAATTAAACTTTCAACTGGAAATATTTTGAGAAGTTGAGAAGTTCTAATTGATCTTAGCAACTCATAAAACATACCCAGAAAATAATCAATAGGCATTAGTTCAAAACAATTAATGGTATTTCTGAGTTATAATATAGAAGGTTATCATATATAATGGGAGCTCATTCCGAAGTTTGTTTTGTCCCACCAAATGGAATAAAATTTGATAATAATTGTAGAATTCTAATGGTAACTTATCGTGTTTAGAAAATATACTTCAAATTTTGCTATAATATCCTTTTATAATTCTGAATATTCATTCTTTCTTAATGTATATCCTTACGTTAAACGATATAACGTGGCCGCTTTATTTTTTTACATTAGTGTATTCTTTATTTCTCAAACTACTGATGCCATATTTGATTCACTCCGTCTAACTCAATGTCACGTAAGATTGCTCAGTAGTTACGAGATATCATAATCCCCTCATGATTCGATGCTTCGTATTTCAACTGTCCGTGCACATCAGTATTAAGAAAACACTTTTTCACTACGCAACTGTGCTTCCCTTAAGTTTCTGTTGCTAGAAGGCACACTTGAATAACGGTCCACTTAAAATACCACGCTGTGCACATTCTGCAAATGAGTTACTTTTTTTTAGAGTTTTAATATTAGCAACTAGTCTTGCACAATATCTTTAGTAATCTGGAAATGTATTTGGCTGTCATTTTTTCACAGAATCGACTTTATTATTTGGACCAAATTGAACTATGAAGATGTGTGTAAAATTTACCTGAGATTACTTGAATCAAAGTCCAAATTTGATCCAGGATAAACATCAAACATTGTTATAAAAGTTTAATTTCTAATAAAGCCCTAGATCAATTTCAATCAAAATTAGTTTGGAAGTCAGTTCTGATTTGTTTATGTTTCCAGCAGAATTTGGATGACATCAATCAAGAGCAAAAGCGAAATTTCGTCAAAGATATATCACGATATTTTGAAAATGACCTAAAAGTAGAATCGATATTAGTTAAGAAAACAGAAGGGTTTAATACAGGGATGCAAATAAGCAACAACATTTTACTCGCTCAAGAAAAGGCTACTAGCCCTCATCCCGCAATAGAAATCATTTACTTACCTTCGGTATCATATTAAATATTAGCCCGCACTAATGAACCACTCTACCCGGGCGAGTGGTTATTTGCATCCCTGGCTTAACATCACCAAAGACACAGATTTGTCTAGAGAAGAAATACATGATTACGATCGAAATCCGAAACTAACATGAAGTTTTATTATAGGTATGGCTAGATTGATTTGGACTAAGACTGATATAGGGTCACCATGATCTATTTAAATGACCTTAATCATGCTGATTTTATTTACATGAGTTCAAGCAGTTTGACATAGAAGTATGTAAGTTGATACACGTGCATGCATATATAGTATATAGTATGAATCTTCTGTCAAAATAATTAGTTGAGTTTGACCAATGTGTAGGATATAATCCGATACATACCAAAATTGACTTAGAAATGTAAGATGTCTTAACAGCTATTGTATAGTAGAAAATAATTTAATTCAATATTCTGAAAGCACAGTTGTGCTTACGGAGTCATTTTCTTCCACTACGAGACCGGGGATGTCTCCAAGAGGTATAAATACGGTGTATATATTTAAACTTGATGACGTACGTTCAAACTTATTTATGAAAAGTTTGTGAGATGTGCCAGCTTCAGATTCCAAACTATGGGAATTATTCTCGTTTATACCTCTCTTCATTGCATCCCCGATATAAAAATAGTCCTGGTAAATGAGATATGAATATTTTGAGGGTCATATTCAAATAAAAGTTATGTAATATTTAATCAAGAAATTTTCCGTAAATAATAATACACTTCTTGTGTGGTACTATTACCTTGAATGATCCTTTCTCAAAGTACGAAGTAAAAACGTAATAAACAAATTACGGAAGATTCCTTTCCTTAGTGGAGCTCTTTCAATTAGTGATATCTCATAGGAAAAAAGAGCAACTTATTCTGGAGATTGTTGTTCATTGTACATTTTTACACATGGAAATTTAGCATTATAGAACTCTTTGGACTCTTTAACACCATATCCTCGATCTCAGTATCACTTCCGAGATTGAGACCTCATTATTTGTGGAAGATTCTGCAATATTGCTTTGTTTTGGCATCTTTCGCCACAAAGTATCGAGTGTTTGCTGTACTACATTATGGTGTCGTCCTTGTAATTGGAAATTGCTTAGCTAATCGTTCTAGCATTGTGACTGAGAATTTGCAACCGATTTGGTGTAAGTATTTCAGCAGGAATATTCTCTGCTTAATGGAAAGTTAATTGAAATATAAGAACTGTAGTTTGCCAAAATTGCCTGCTGAATTATGGTTTGCTATTACTTATTATTAGGGCCCGGAAGGTGAGGAGAAATCCTCCTTTTGACGAGTGCCCGAAGATGAGGATTAACATACTATGTGTTTATTTTGGGTCCTTTTGGTAATAAAATGGTGGATTTTATTTGTCCGTTTTTGCCTTTTTCTGTGCTTTTTCCTTTACTTGTCCTTTTAAATCTTTTAATGGGCCTTAACGTCTTTTTTGCACTTCATCGTAGGGCAATAAATTTACTGCCCATTAAATCCCATTAGAATCGCATTAGAACCCTTCTGAACTCTACCTTCTTCTGAAAAATGGCTACTAAATTATTAACATCACTGTAATAAAATGTAAATCATAGGTTAGAACTAGGAAAGGAGCAACAAATCTCTTTCCTCAGGTGAAAATTTATTTCCGTACATCTTGCTGCTCAACGAAGCAATTTTTATCTTTAAATACAATTAAAAGCATAAAATATTTAAATATATATTTTATTACGTGAAACTGATACACAGATCAATTATAATTTCAGAGTATTACAGGCCCATGTTGTGTGCTGGTCTTCTCCAAAAGTGTCGGCTTCTAGCTGTCCTCCAAAAGTGTTCAAATTGTAGGATTTAACTTGGACAACAGAAACAATATAACAAAAATGCAAATTGAACGACGGAGCAAAGTATTTCATTAATAAAGTTTCTTTCAGCTGTATATTATATACTACCAGAAGCTTGTATTACTTGAGCATTATATTCATTAAATATGTAATTCTAAGTAAATTGGGCCTTGTTTTTACGTCCTTTTTTCCAGTTTTAGGTCCTTTTTGTAGATATTTTAGGTCTTTTCATAGGTCACTTTTAGGCGATTTTTAGGCCTTTTCGTAGGTCCTTTTAGGCGATTTTCGGGTCTTTTCGTAGATCCTTTTTAGGCGATTTTTAGGTCTTGAACTTCCGATCCCTACTTATTATCTTTAGGTAACGTAATTGTCAAATGTACTTTTTTAATTAGTTCTGAATCTATTACCTCCATAATACCTTTTGCCTTCTTCCAAATTTCTCACTGTATAATGGTTAATTTTATGGAGAGCTCAATTGCTTGGAAGGCGAAAAAAATAGTAAAATAAAGGAATGTTTAAAACGTGGAGTATTGCGTACCATGTGGACTATCTACTATAACAATGAATGTACTGTTATGTTTATTTTTTTATGAAGTGTTCAGCATATATGCATGATATTTAGTATATTCGACAGAGAATTCTTTCTTTAGAGAATACGAATTCAACTCATTTTCCAAAAGAGGAAAGGAATATTTTATTGAATCACTGAGAGCACATGCACAGTATTCGACTTATCGGGATTTTAATCATTATTATAAACTAGATAGATTTCTTCTCCTTTCCACTTCTTAATAATTTATTTATTTATTTATTTCAGAAAAACAACAGGTGAATGCCTAATTATAATCCATTATATTATCCATCATGATAATATACTTTAAAATATGCATATGATAACATAATAATACAATAGCAAAATACTTTAAAATACATATACCATGATATACACCTTATTTATTTAAAATAAAATTCTGTCTATAAGTAAAAATGTCTATCTCTGGGGGCTCCCTTGTGACATCTTATTATACAATAAACACATTTTTCTGACAGGCAATACATCCAATGCATTAGTCCTTTGCGCTGAGAGATGGAATATGCCATTATAGGATCTCGTTGCTCTATGTGGTACGTGAAGTTTGATTTCTGATAACAAATATTCTGAATCTACCGTTATATGAATTATCTTATGTAAGAAAAATAAAATGAGTCCTCCTGCTTTCAAGTGATTGTAATGAATATTTGTTTCGAAGATTTTCACACTTCTCAAACTTCGGATATATCCGTGTTCCTTTATATGTTAAAAAGTGCACCAATTTATTTTGAATATTTTTGATTTTGTTTATATATTTCTTACTATCAGAACATATTATTGCTGCATATTCCACCTTAGACCTTACATAGGCAATGTATAGTGTTTTGAGAACATTGATGTTAGAGGAATCACCTCCTAATCTCATCACAAAGCCAAGGTTCCTAAAGGGCTCACCAACTACTCGGTTAACATGAATATCGAATGATAGGTTTGACTGCAGAGTGACTCCAAGATCAGTTATATAATTCACTTCTCTCAATTTGTGTTTGATTAAAAGTATACACATTGTGCACATAGTTCATTTTCCTGGTGTGTGATACTAGTTTACAATTTAAAAAAAAATACTTAACAGCAATTTATTTGATTCACACCATTGGAAAATTGAATGTATGTCGCTTTGCAAAGAAATAGCGTCTAATTCCGTGGAGATACTGCGATATGTTTTTAAATCATCAGCAAACAATAGTTTGTGGGAAGATGTTATTACAGGTGGTAAATCATTAACAAATAATATAAATAATACACTTCCTAAGTTCGATCCCTGAGGCACACCAGAGTCTAGGACATATTCCTCAGTTAAAATATTCTTGTCCTGAACCCGATGTTTGCGTTGCCAAAAAATAGAGAAAGGTACAAAACTATGTATATTTCTTCTGAACCATAGAACATACAATATGACATGTGAGGGTTCTCGTAGACAAATATGTAATTTCAGTATATTCCTTTCAATTTATTTTGTACATTCCATTCCGAATAGACAAGGAAGGGAAGCTTTACCGTATATTACACGTCTGTTCTCATTTGGCATGAATACCGAGTCATGAGATTTGAAATTGAGTATTGTTATATCAGGTAATCTAAAAAGTATTGAGTCTTTTGACCATGAGATGGCGTTAGTGTTTCGAATCTCAAGGTCTGAGTCGCACGGGGTAAGGTCTAACGTCATTTGACAGCTGACAGTCGAAGCTAGTAGATGTGCAAAAAATGTTGGTATTTATATAATCAAACCAAGATATTGAATTGTGAATCTATGTGAACTTTCTGCAAAATTGCATTATATTATACAATTTTATTTCTAAAATGAAGTTGTCCTGTAGTGGTTAAGATACGTTATTACATCAAATGTCAAAAAATTGTTCTGTCACTTACGTTCAGGAAAATTCGATGTACAACATGCTCCTCGTAATGGGCGAACAATGACAATTAAAATGGATGAGATTCTGACAAAAATAGAGCACTAACAGCACGTAACCAATCAGGGTCACCAATCACCTGGCCAATCAAACATCGCCAATCACCTAGACATCCGTCACTAAACAATATTAAATCGATTGGAGAAAACTGGAGCAAAAAAAAAAAAAAAATACTTAACATCTGTAACATAATTTGACTCACAAACAATTAGTTGATCGAATTTCTATCTTCGTGTCTCTACTGAAATGTAACAAACTAGAGCCATTTGTGAAGCTGTTGATCACAAGCTAAGAAAAGTTGATAATCTATGACAAGAATGTGAGTAAAAGATCGTACTCAAAGCAAGAAGGAGCTTCACAGTCTGCGGCAAAGCCCACACTGACGCCCAGGAAGGTTATACTGTGTCTTGAGTGGGGTTGGAAGGGCATCCATCATCATGAGGTGCTGCCGCTAGATTCGGATTTGTACTGTCGAGAACTAGTACAAGTACACTTACCAATTCAAAACAAAGTGTTGGAACTAGTCAACAGAAAAGCGTGTCATATATCATGCCGACAACACAAGACCACATACATTTTAACGACCCGTTCAATGATAATCTAACGGTAAGAGAACTTGGCTAGAAGTTTTGCATACATCCACCGCATAGCCCAGGTCTGACACCGTTAGATTATCATTCGTTTCAGTTTTGCAGAACTTCTTGAATGTTAATTAGGTAGTTTAAAAAGAGTCCTGTGAAAACTATCTGTTTTAAGTTTTTGACCGGAAACCATAGCTCTATAGCGACAGATTTATGATGTTAATGGAAAAATATCAGAAGATAATCAAATAAAACGGTGTATACGTGGTTTCATAATGCTTTTTCAATTTATAATAAATGTCAGCCCACTTCATGCCCCAGACCTTTATGCCCCAATACATTTAAGACACCTGGTATAAAATGCACGCGAATAATCCTTCAGCTAAATATTTTTTTTTGAAAAATCTTATCATGAAAG